>NC_088988.1:15310050-15435050 GCF_963932015.1 Anas acuta | reverse complement strand
GTATGGGCGAGGCGGCATTTCTCGCTTGTTCTCTCGGGGGCGTTAATGGTAAATCCCGTGGCGGCAAGAGGAAGAGCAAGGCAAAATTGTGCTTCCATTGTGTGGAAGGAAGTCTAGAATTCTGACAACACGTGTGATGCTTTCTATAAAATCCCATTTTAATCAGTGATGACAGTTTGACGTTTTTCCAGCTGCTCAGAAGCGGTAGACAGTCAAGCATCTCAGTAGGGCACGGGCTGGCATGCTGGGCTGTGTGTAAGCTTTAACTTTCCTCCCACTCGCCGACTTACGCTGCTATTCGATGAACAGGAGGGGAAAAAAAGCTTTCTGCAGGTTTCACACCAGCTTATTCTATCTGTGGTTTCAGTCTTGTCTTGTAAAAGTAAAATCTTCACTTTGAAAATGCATCCAGATGCTGCCAGCTAGTATTGTCATTCTCAATAGCAAGTGAGATTTTATTTATAAAATGTCCTGGCCTTTGTTGAACAATTCATGATTATGCACGCTTGAGGGATGTGTAAACAGCAATTAAAATACGGTTAGTGTAAAGCTTATGCTCTTAAAGAAAGCAACAGCAATTTAAAGGAAGGGATAATGTGCTGTGGTGAATATTGATCAAAATGAGGGAAAAAAGAAGTCTGAAATGATGGGATAAAGCACCTGGGAGAACAGTCCTCACAGGTGGGGACAGGCAGATACCCCATGCCCAGGTGAGGGTGCTGTGCTTGATGAGACCACCTGCCTCCAGTGCATGGGCTGGAGATGGGTTGGAGATGGCCTGACCTCCGGCGGACACAGCCGCTGGTGTGGCCCCGCAACCCCTTTCCCTCGGTGGGCACCCTCAAGGTGAGGCAGCAGACATTGCCTGGGGTAGAAGGGAGGTAACTGGTTACTTATTTAGTGTTTCCATCTGCATCCTATTTGGGTCTCTTACCCAAGTCTGCCAGATCCCGTCTTTCCTAGATATGTCCATGGTTTTGGCTACTACTGTCGCTATTTGGTCGCCACCTCTTCCTCCTTACTCTATTTATCTTTGTGTTGCCCTTCTTAAAGTATGAAAACACTGAAAATCCCTTCTTATAAATGTAAACCTGATGGGAAAAGTGCCCACGGTCCCTGGGTTTGAGGCACTGCTTTGCAGGGCATTTCCATTTACCTCCAGAGGTGTCTAAGTCCCAGGTCTTCACCTATGCCATGAACACTCTCATGGTGTGAGCCCAGTTACCTCCATTGCACACTGCCCAGTCCCTCTGCCTCACTGTTCCTGTCATCTCTTGTCTTAGTTTTTCCTCCTGTCCGTTTCTCAGTGAGGACCAGCTTGCTCTCCAGTGCTCAGCTTTTTTAGACTGCAATTCCTTTGGAACAAGATGTGGTCTTAGCTCACAGCACGCTGTGTACACACGCATCTTGTTAGCTGTATAAACAAGGAGAATAAATTGGATTCAAATTATCAATATTGTAGTAGCATGGGGGTAGGCACGTAAAATCAATGCTATGGACCTAAACTGCATGTGTAGTTACTACAATTACACCTAAAAATAAACATTTTGCAGATCAGTGGGGACATTTAACTTGTCGTGTACTTGCACAACTCTTTGGTGTTCACATAGCTTCAGACACAGAACCAGTGTGTGATGTGTATGGCACTGGGGATGCTGAGACAGGACCCTCAATCAGAAGCTGTTGATTTATTTTTAGTTACAGAATTATGTTACTGGATTGTTTTGGGGAATTTGTAGATGTCTGAAGAGTTTTTAAAGCTGGTTTCTCTACAACTCAACCTCTCATCTTGCAGCTTCAGATAGGCAATTGGATAAATTAACGTTAGTGCTGTATTTTTTATGAAGAACAGGCATTAAATTGAGGAAACAGTTATTAATAGGTGCAGAATTTGCACCTGCAGATAAAAATCCTGTTTGAGAAACCAGGATTGTTTTGTTGTCTTTGTTTTTCTGTACTGAGTATATATTTTTAAATGAGTTGTATGTATCAGAATGCATGGAAAAAACCCAAGACATTTAGATCAAGGAGTCAGAGATGTAATTGGAATGTTGATGACTTATTTACAAATGTTTTCTCAGCCCTGTTGCTTTTCTATAATTTCTACAGGATATCCTTTTCCTTCTAAGTCTCCAGAAATTACAAGACAGGCTGCTTTTGGGGGGCCATTTGTTAGGAGGCTGGCAAGGTGACTTAGTCAAACAACTGTTGCTAAACTCCTGCAGTACCTGCTGCTTAAAGTGTTTAGTTTGCCTAAATAGTTCTCTGTTAGGGCACAATCATTCTCTCTCAAAAATGTACCACTTTGGATGCATTTCCATCTTCGTTCAGCTTGCTCATCTCACCTTTCCTAATATGGTGCTTCTGTGCACTGCCAGAGATTATTTGATTTTAGCCTAAAAAATCCATTTTTTCCCCCCATGCAGATTACGGACCTTCATGGCATGGGGGGAGAAAAAGTCTCAAATCCTTTAATTGAAAATATTGATTCTGGTGATAATTATTAAAGATAGAGTTCCTCTGAGTTTTTAGATGAACCATTAACCACGTCCCCAGCTCGTAAATCCGGTCACTAATGAAAATCTGCAGGAGTGAACTCTGTCAGAAACTTCGGTGCGTGTCTGCGTGGGTTTGCTTGGTGAGGCTGCGGCAGCGTCCATGCTCCGAGTCCCCAGGGCTCCGAAGATGATTAATGATAACAAAGCTTTCCCTATTGTGTTAGCGGGTAGGAAGGAAGGAAGAGTACTCTAAAAAGAGAGTGCATAGAATTGCAGAGTATTGAAGTTCAGAGGTAGAGCTTAACCCTTTAGACCAGCTGCAGAATTTCTTCCAGTTGTGTGAGGAAGGTGTTGGCTGCTTCGTCGTCACCGCGAAGTCTGCCCAGTGGCTGCACGAGCCCGTCCCTGCCCCAAGAGCAGGAGCACGCGGGGGAAACCATCACACTGCGATGTAGCAACACTTCTGGATGAGGTGGACTGCTCACAGTTTAACAAATGGGTAGGCACACCCACAATCCACTTAGGTTCAGCTTTCTGAAATGTGCTGGAGATTTCTGCTAATGGGTTTTCCCTGTGGGCAGCATTACCAACCTGATTATACAGGTTTTAAGAAACTCTCTTAGGAAGATCCTTTTTCATCGTAAGTTTTGACATTGACCTACTAAACTGGGTAATTTAGCATTTTATTTTCTAAGAATGAAAAAGAAAATTGAATACTTCATGACAAGAGAGGGATTATGGTAACGCTGCTCTGTACGGGAAGCCTATCATGTCCAGGGGCCAGACCATGCTTCTGAGATCTGGGCATCAACTACAAGATCTCAACCCCTGCCTTCAGGACCACAGCTGGAGTTCTTCAGCTGCAATTCTGCCAGATTACTGGCTGCAGGAGCCTCTAATGTATTTGTGAGTATAGCTCAGAGCTGCAACGTGAATAACACACCCCTTCCTACTGGAGAAATTTCCAGTAGAGAGGTGGCACTACAAATCACGTTAATTTTTGTAGGGACCTCATATCTCAGTGAGTGAAGGCAGCGACGATCATGGCAAGGATAACTGGCAGGTGGTGGCAATCGGGCCTCTGCATGGAGAGCTTTGGCCTCCTGGAGTCTGAAAGTTCCTCTGGGTTTACGAGCAGCTTCTGAACAGAGGTGGAGAGCAAACCTTTGCCTTTGACACATTGCAAGAGAATCTCTGTGAAGAAATCTTGGTGGAGGTTGCATCATAAAAAGCCCACTCCTAAAGCTAAGTTGGAGGATGTGGCAATATAGCCCCAGCAATTTAATTGCTATGTTCCTTTAATAGCAATTGTTCTTTGCCATTAAGGGCCACCACATGCAACCTGATTATTAGTTGGCTGGAAAACAGAAACGCTTTGTCTCAGTGAGGCACGTTACCTGATACACCTAACCTGGGATTCCATTAAAAAATGTACTGGGACTTTTTAAAACTGGTTTTACAGCAGATACATTTTATCAAAAGATTCGCTTTTTTAAAATAAATTCAAATGCTGTAGTACTTGGCCAGATCTCCTGTTAATATGGTGTGGTTTAAAATAGTTCTTTTCCCCCCTAAGTCTTACATATCTGGGCACAATTCATGCTTTTGGTCTATGCAAAGCAGCAGTTTACAGAAGTGCTGTTCAGTACCTGCTCTGAGCGTTAGAGTGAATTATACCTTGTTGTGCTTGTGAGGGGTCTATTCTGTAGCCCTTCTTTTACTGCCTTTACTGGGTTGTAACAGCCTTGCTACTATCATGTGTTAGGCATGGTGTTAGAAGAGTATTATAAACCCTCTAGTTGATCCTACCGAAAGCAAGGGCTTGTTGGGACTGTGACATCTGATAGTTTCCTTCCTCTCACTGCCCTCATCTTTGTGTTCTCCTCCTCCATCGACTTGCCTCTGCTCTCTGGTGTGTCCAGAGCTGGAGGGTGGCCAAGTGCAGCCCCGCTGTGGGACAGCTCGGTGCTCAGCTGGGCAGGGGATGCCTCCCCCCAAAATATCCAGACAAGTGAAGAGTAATGTGGTGACTGTGTGTAGGTTCACAAGTGACCGTGCTTATCTGACTGCATTATTTATGCCTGTGTGGAAAACGTAACATGCACGGCAGGCGTATAACATCTTGCCATTCAGTAACTTTCTAAATATAACCCCCCCCAAAATACCTAGCGTTTCTGTGATGCCTGTTGCAACATCTTGGAGCACTTCTTCACCACGACTTCAGTCTCCAGGTAGGATGCAAGCAGGAACAGCTCAGCTGAGGTTTTTTGCCCTACTTTTGGGGCTTGCATTAGCGCTGGCTGCAGGAGCCGTGCTGATGAGCGAATCCCACATGTGGCCAGGTCCTTGGCTTCGCAGCGCTCTCCGCCTCAAACGTCGGGTTAAGATTTCTTCCTGTGCTCTGACCCCTCCATGGTAGGTAAACAGGCTGGAGCAGCATGAAAGGGCTGGAAGCCCCGTTTCTGCTGGGGCAGAATTCCCCCGGCGCAGGCGCTGCCGAGGCCGGCGAGAAGGCACTGCACGGGCTCTGCCCCAGATGTCTCCTACCTTTGGTGTGCAAATGGGGGAACCCTGATAGGCGGCCAGCACGGCTCCTTTCAAGTCCTCGTTCAGCTCCTGCTGCGTGTCTTTCCCCTCGTGCTGCGGAGAGAAGAACACTCCAGTTTTGTTGTGCTTAAATTACACCGCCTTTTATATTAGGACAGATCAAAAAGTAAAGCCCAAACCATTTTCAGTTCACATAGCTATATATAAGCAACCGGGTAGTAATTAAAATATCTAATTAAAATGTACATATTCCCTCAACAAAAGCAAAATTGTTCTGTAATGTCACTGCTGCTGTGAAGTTTATACAAGACAACATTCAGAGATTTCTCAGTCACTTACCAAATAAAAGCAGTTCCAACCCCACCTTTCAAAAAAACCCACAAAATTCTTCACATAAATAAATATTCCACTTGCATAATTTATAAATTACTTTGGTTAAAAATGTTAAATTGCCAAGAAGTCTGACTGCAACTGGCCTGGCTTTTCTTTTATATACACGCTTTAAAAAAAAAGAAAAAAAAAAGAATGTTGAAACAGCTGAGGTTGGTTTGGTTGAGGGTTAATGTTTGGGTAAGAAGCCTCCAAGGAAACTTGAAGTGCTGAATGAACTCCACTCCATAGTAATTAGCGAGTGGTATTTTTCCTTTGGAGTCGTTTTCTGAATCAATGTAATAGCTAGTGATGAGGACGGGGAGGGACACTGGATGGGGAAGATGATAACTCTCAATGAGGCGTAACGTCGAGGCTGTGGCTGTTATGTTACAGACACGTAGGTACGTCCAGCAGCAGCAGGAGTACAAGTTCAGTGCCATTGGCCAGACCTGGAGCAATTACTTTAAGTTAGAGCTGTTTCACTTTTTTCCTGTTTGGTTTTCACGTATCCTCAACTTGTACGTGGCATTGTGGTGTCATATTGAATGGTTGCTGTCTTCCATGCCTGAGATACCTGACTTCAGCAGTTGGTGAAATGTTCTCTTTATATAGTTCTGGATTCTAGTTCTGTAGTTTAGGATCTCTGAATAAATATTGGTCATTGCATTGAACTTCCAGAAGTACCTTTCTGCACATGGAGTACTTTTCTTCAAAGACCTGAGAAGTAGTGTACATCTGACTATTCGTATGTATCCTGAAAGGACTGTTCAGAAAGATTTTTGGTTTATTCAGTTCTTTGGTTTCCATTACCAATATATATATTAAAAAATATATGGTATTGGACCTGACATGGCAGTCTTAGAAAACAGTAAAGCAGTCAAAGTTCTGTTCTTGCTGAGATTTCTTGGACATATTTAAGGTCTGATAAAGTTTGGGCTTCATTGTAGGATTGCTTTCTTTCACTAACGCAGCTCAGCTTGGAAGAGATCACTGTTTAATGCCATATCATATCTGTGATGTGGACACGATGGTGGTCATTGGAAGAATCACTGCAGTGTGTGATTCTTTGGATTCCTCTGCAGGAAGCTCGTGGCTATAGAGAAGGTTTCTTTCCATCCCTTGGAAGGTATTGCTGCGAATCAAGGCTCAGAATAAAATCTAAGTGGGAGACTTTCAGTCTCCAGAGTTGTTGATGTTTCTTCTGTTGTTTGGACAGCTTTACTTCCCTGCTGCTTCAAGAACAACTTGTTCTTTAAAACGTATATATAAGCGGAGTTGCTTCTCAAGACAGAAATGTCACTGGCTTTTTTAAAAAAGAAATGCTATATAGCTGCTTGGTCATCAAATTTCAAAACATGTAACTGAATGAGGCTTTTTTTTTCAGAATGGCTTTCAGAATACTGCAATTGTGTAATAAATCAAGGAGCTAACTAGTGAAAGGTCTGTAGATGTCTTTCCCTTTTCCTCCTCGGAACTGTCAGTCGACTGAAGGCTTGACATTTTTGTACTGGAGAATTTGATTTTTGAGAATAAAAATGCTTTTCCACTAAATAGGAAATTTTACAAAAATTTATTTATAATGCTGAGATTTTTGCTGATGATTCAGACTAATTATTTTATAATAATAAAAGGTGAAATATGGATGTGCAAACCATGAAGGTGCAGTAGAAAAATGTACCAAGACAGAGGGTTTTTTTCTTCCTCTCACAGGGTCTGTGGCCATCTTCTTAGCAGCGGAGAGGCAGGCAAGGCTGGCGTTGCAGTTAGAAGGCTGTCTCCATGGCCTGGGACAACTCCTGCTCCTGCTGGAACAGAGCACTGGAGATCTGTGGATATCGGCAAGGTCAGATTTTCTCCTAAATGTTCTTTATACGGCCGCAACTGCTTCTCACCATCATCGGGGTTATTGCTAATCCTTGGGATGCTCAATTCACCTGTGGTGGCTTTGGAGGTGGGCTGAGGTTATATTGTGGTACGCTGGGCATAGCTTTGGCAGGGTGCTCAGACTGATGCTTCACTCCTGGGCCTGTTGAGGTGTTTGATGGGAATCGGTGGCTTTTAGGGAACACGTCACACATGCAGAAAACTAGGTATATGCCAAGCAGTGGATTAGCTGGAGCTGTAGATCAGATTTTGTGTATTGTGGCTGTGGACTGTTCTTTCCATCTATTAAGTGATATCCTGTTTTCCCAAGAATATCATATTTAGGAGAAAGCTGGTCAAGAATTCTCCTAAGTAAAAGATGTTTTTTTCTGTGCTTCACATAATAACAGTTCAGTGAGATAAAAATAGTACAGAAAACAAATTAAGCTTACAAATGAGAGGATATTAGAGTTTGGTCATCTTAAAAGTTGGTATTGGCCTTTTTCCTGAGAGATGATTTTATTTTTTTTCTCTTATTGATTTTTTTCAATGTTGCTAAGGTTTCTCACTGTTTTGTTGTTACTTTCTCATAAAACTCTCCACAATTCTTAAGGGAAACATTCTCATTAAGGTCACAGTGGTAAAAGAAATCTTTATGGCAAGGTTAGGAAGTATTTCTAATGATTTGGAGGTCTTTTTTTTTCAGGCAATTTATCTTTACAGTGGCCATTTTAAACTAAAGTAAAATTCAGAGTAATAAGACCCATTCCCTTCCACTAGACCATACAGAGTCCTGGGCTTCAACAAGGAATGACATATGAAACCATTGAAAATACGGTAGAGGAACAGTAAAACCAACTTTCCAAACAGCGAAGGAAAAAGTTTTAAAGCCTTGTCTAAACACAAGTTTTGTAACTTCTAACTGTGCCGATAATTAAGTTGATACGAATGTGCTGATATTTCCCATCCATGTGAGTGAAGCAATGCTTACCCACATGGAGGAGCAACTGCTGAGCACCTTTGGTGTTCTCCCTGCTCCTCATGCACTCAGGCTACACTTTGACTCAAATTCAGCAGTTCTGGGAGCGTGCAGGAGGATCCTCAGTGGGCTTTTTACCTCCGCCAGCCACTTGCTCTGAAGCCCCCTGCTTATGGCCAGGCTGCCCTTGGTGCCCAGCCGTATCCCAAGCGTGTTTTATTTGCCTTACTGCTCAGGCCTCTAGACATAGCCTTAGCAAGCAACGTAAGTGCATCTGTGTGAAGTGGTTTATTGTTTTGCATAAGAGTAAGCTACCTCACTCACCTCATCTGAACATGCAGTAATTAGCATGGAGTTAATAGTATACCTGAATGCTGCAGATTATTATACAATCACATTACCGTGTAGGCCAGCCCTATGTCGTACAGAAGTAGGGCATGTTTGCACTGCTGTTACTATATCAACACTACAGCTTGTACTACACTGGGTTACAAACATCCATGCTCTAACAAATATAATTAGATGAGCATGCAAATGTGTGAAGCTGGCCTGAGCTGTAATGAGCTGTGAAGAGGAAAGTAGAAGATACCAGTGATGACTTCAAAAAGGATTTACTGTTTGAAAGTACATCAGGTCTGCAGGTTTCCAGTGCTATCTTAGCTGTTGGGTTTTTAAGTATTCAAAGCATTCCTAAATACATTTGAGGACTTGTTTCTGAACCAAGTATGTATTCACTGAGCAGCTTTGCCATAGGAGACCAAACTTCGGGACACCACGGCTCATTTCACAGTACATGCTATATGTGAAGGTGCCCGTCAAAATGTTTTAGTTGGTTTTCTCCCGGTTCCCACCATCTGAGTGGCACTAAGCTCTCTGTAACTTCCCTGTGTAATGAGCTGGTGAGGTCACCAAAGGCAGGGATGAGATGCCAGAACCATGTAGCCATCCAGCTCCTTTCGCGTTGTCATCGAGTATTTCAGGTGCTGCTCTAAACGTGCTCTGCAAACCTCGGGCTCAGAACCTACGTGCTTCAGACTTAATAATGAAATTCTTAAATTTAGAGTTAGAAAACAAGTGATGTGTGTGTAGATGTATTGGTATAGATACAGGGTTTTAGAGATCTGTGGGTCAGCCTAAATCTAGTCAGTCACTTCACAGGGAGTTGCAAACGAGTAAGGGAGCAGCACAAGTACCCAGTCCCCTTCTTCTGAGGTTTTCAGGTCACTTTATAAATGTGACTGACCAAACTTCTTCACACGCTTGTAAAGTTGGTATGAAAGGTGTGATTCTGTTTAACAGGCCAAGGTCAGGGATTCTCCCAGGCCCTGCAGTGTGGCCATACTGAAGCTAGAGCTATGGCACAGTAACTGTAAAGCAGTTGTGCTTTCTACCCCGTATTGCGCTTCCAAAGCATGTTTTCTGGTACAAACCTGTGCGTGGCTGGTCAGGCTTCTTAGGAGCTTCCTAAGGAAGAATGAAAAATCAAAATGTGAAGTGGTAAGGTCACTATGATGTGATTTTAGCTTAAGCAAGCTGCATAGATACTGACTGTAGGGTTTTTGAAGCTCTGATGACACGTAATGACAAAACATTGTTCAGAATCTCTGAACGGATGTTCAGTATTTTCAGTCCTCGCTATTGGCACAACATTGTGCATATAGCTTGGTTGGTACTGGGGTTTACAAGTCCTTAGTGTCAATTCTGTTCATGTGTATATCTTGGAGCAGAATTCATATATGTGTAAATGGTAACGAAGCATTCTCCATGCATGTTATTAATAAATGAGGTTTAACGTTTTGCTAATCGAAGTAAAGGTCAACAATATTGGAGAATGGTAAATGTGAATCTGTCTTCAAAATAGTATGATATCCATTACTTTAAAAAAAAAAAAAGAAAAAACTGTGTTTCCAGGAAGAAAACGCTTAGCTTTTTGTCTCATTCACAGCCATGCATTAAAACAAGCATTTTCCAGAGAATATAGCGTTCCTGGTAGATGATTATTTGCAAATGTCATTTTGCATTTGCTCTTCTAAGAAGCAGGGTTCTTCATGTTTTAAGTTCCCGTTTTCCCCTTATTTCAGAAGGGCAAGGTACAAGATTTAAGTAATGTACGTAGGTTCACTATACTAATATGATGGCAGAGCTACCAAAAAAAAATAATATAAAAATCTGTTGCCTTTATAAGGAAATTTCCACATCAGAACCATGATTGTGGTCTGAAGTGAGGGAGAGAGAAAGGCAGGATGATCTACAATACCTTTGACTTTTGAATTCCTCTGAGATTTTAAAAATTCTATAATCCTGTTTGCAATTGAAAATTAATTCTTGACTTTAGCAGTTTTATGTCTTACCTCAAATGCAGTCAGAAGTGTTTCTATTTAACTGTCATTGTGGGAATCCATATTTATCCTTCAGTGACTCCCTTGATGGTGCATACTTATTTTTTTTAGTAATTGCTGCGGAGCCAGCTTGGGATCTGAAAACTGGCTGGCGTGCTTTCAGTGTCTGGTGTTACGACCAGCAATAACGGCTCTATCAGCTGAGCTGAGCTGCCAGTTGTGTTGATAACCCACGAAGAGGACTGTTGGTGGTTGTGCTCCTGCACAGCTCGCGGGTTCTGCAGTACCAGCAGCTCGGCTGCCTCCCTGCTGGGGCGGCTGCACCTGGGCTTCTGAACCCCAAGTGCCAGAGCTCCCCTTCGGCTGGCTGGGGTTCAGAACAAGCGCTGATGCAATGCATTGTCACAGTCAGTGTCTGTTTGGCAACCACGATGCCTCAGCTTCTGCCCCCTGACGCTGCAGGTCTGGGCTGGGTGGGCGGTAGCGTGTGGGAACAGCAGCACTTTGCATTTATCAAGACACGTCAAAATGGGGCAGGAGCTGAACCCTCATAAGCTCCCCAGCCACAGGTGTAGCAGCAGATCAACATTTTACCAGCTTGGGTGGAACTCAGGCTAAAAGCAGGTAATCTCTGTGAACACGTCAAAAAACTGGGGCTGCTCTCAGCGTAGCTCAGGTTGTTTTCTGCCATAATTTGGCCCGTCGCCTACCAGCGAGTACAGTGGTTGGTGCTTCTGCGAGGCATCTTGGTAGTGCAGCTCTTCTCTGCAGCGGCTGTTCCTGTGCTGCTGATTGCCTGCATCCCTGCTTGCTCTTTAGGATGATAAACAAAGCAGCGTTTGGCTGGTAATTGCCAAATCCCCCAGAATGGGTTCTGACTTCTCTTTGGGTCTGGAGCCCTCTAATGCAGCTGCTTTCCTCTCAACAGTTACAGAATTGCTTCGACTTTGGGTTTAGAGCTACATCTGGAGCAGAGGCTTTCTTGGAAAGGACGTGTTCAGTCTGTCAGCGCAGTGCTGGGGAGCTGCTTCTGGAGCAGTTGTTGGAGAGCATGCCCAAACCTGGCCCTTGGCGTGCTTTTTGGTTAAAGGACCAAGCTATCTGAGCAGGGTGTGCATTCTGCTTGCACCTCAGAAGAGGGAAACAGCTTTTCAGGCAGTGCATGCGGTGTGCGAGCCAAATGCTGCCACAGCTGGGCCTGAACTATTGTTTGGTGACAAGCTGGAGGCTGGCTTAAACAAGGGCCATCCTCCACTAAACTTCTTTGGGGAGGCTGGCTCGATCGTGCACCATGGGAAGCAGAATAAAAACAGCTCTTCAGTGTCAACAGAGCACTCAGTTGTGGATGGGATAAGTTAAAGCCTTGTCTGAGACTATTAAATAAGAGACTAATTATTGTCGCGCTTTTGGTAGCTCCCTGATTTCATTCTCTGGCTGTAATCTGAAGAGCATCGCAGTTGTGGAAAGCCGTTGGTACTCTGCTAGTAGTTAGGAATTGCTCTCCAATAAAAATACAGTGTTGAAACAATGGAACAATAATTTATCCAGTGTAGTGTCTCCCGGGGATTCGAGTTGAATATGTTTGTTTTTCATTTTGAGCACATTCGCTGAAATTTGCAAATGCAGATTAGCAAATGCTTACAACAAACTCAGAACATCTATGTCACATGCACTTAATCATGGATTGCTCTGTGAGCAGAGCTTGTGCATGGGCATACATCAAAGCTGATATCTATCTGTGTTGTAATGTATTCCTCCACATGACCATATCCAATACATGGTACTTATTATTCCATTAGTACCCAAACCACAAACCCTTCCCAATATCCATCTGCGAAGATGCAAATAGCTGCGTACTTTGTTTTATTAAGGATCAGCCATTAGGGGGTCACTGGTTAAAAGTCTGAAGATCATTAGAGGGATTTTTTAAAAAAACAAACAAACAGCTGTTGTCATATATCTTGAAGAGTTTCTGTTGTACCGATGCAATTTTTATCTGTGGTGATGATGTTGTCATGGGAACATATGCACAGGGGAATTAAATGATGTCAGGAAAAGTGTAAATGATGCAAACACACCTCATTTGAAATGTTAATTACCACCCTTCCCTCCACTCCAAAGAACGGTTCAATTTGATTTTATTTCTGATGTAGGGAAAAATATGACACTTTTGTCTAACAATAAGTAGCTTACATTGTTGTACCAAAGTGAGTATGAGTCAGTGAGTTAATCTGCATTGGCAGCATTTGCACTGGGGACCATCTGCAGCCCTGCTTGTCTGAGCATCAGTAATATTCCTCTGTGAATATCTCATCTTGATGGTCAGGGGAGGCAGGCAGCCTCTTTAAAGAGTTCCATAAATGCTTATAATTGCTGCATTAAACTTCAGTTTATTATTTTCTCCAGGTGCAGGTATGCGGATGATATGAAACCCCACTGCATTTACATACAAATTGAAGATTTTTATTAATCAGCCCGGTAACAGGAATCAAACAGCAACACTCCATCAGGTCCTTAAATACATTTGGTGACATTTTTACCATGCATTAGCATGATAGGGCAAGCAGAATATAATGTACCAATGATTGCTTTTCCATTGAAAGCACAAACGGTTTCATTTTTCCTGTCATCTCAAATAAGTGTTAAAGAGGGTTTGGAGGCTATTGTGTATGTTCCGTATGCTAGGGACTTACAAACACTGATGGCCACATTAAATAACCATTAGTGGCTCGGCTTAGATCATTGCAACATCCCTCCTCTTCAGAATTTATTCTTTGATTTAAAGTGAAAGCAATCTGTGACTGCTTTCATAAAGTCCTTCGGCTCCCTCCATTTTTTTTTTCCTCAAACAAAATGCATTACAACAGTAATTTTATGACTGTTAAGATAACTGCCGTTAACAAGCACTTAATTAAAATGTACAATAAATAGCAGGCTGCAGTCTTATCTCCTCTCATGAGCTCCCAGCAGCCTGAGACTCCAATGCACAGCCCTGCTGTTCCTCGGCTTGTTTGCAGATTAATTGCTTTTCTGTCTGGCAAAAGCTGCTTCTCCTTCAGCCAGATCGTAAATGACCAGATAGGGACTTTATCAATCAAGCTACTACTTTCTGTGATCACTTCCATTCAACACCTTCTGAATTTCGCATTGAGAGAAACAGAAGTTATAGAGATAGGATTTAACATCTTAGTTTTTGTGTGCTTGGAATTTACGATAGTGCTGTCACCATTTGACACTGTTAATCTTTACATACAATACCCTTGGAGCAAGGCTGGGTTTGTTCCTGAGCTGGAACTATCCCTTGTAAGGACTGTGAAGAATAGGTATGAAACACAGCTGAGGTGCTCTCCGCAGCACAAGGTTACATCTCTCCCATAATCTGCATGCACTCGCTGATGTGCCTCAGCATCTCCCTGTAACCTTGGATGCTGACCAAGCCAGCAGTTCAGTGATATTAATTGAGACCTCGTTCTATTGCGATTGCTTATCGTTTATAGTGGGGTCTGGAAGCCTCAGCCACGGGTGAGGGCCCCGCTTTAGTAGGTGCTTAATGTGCCTACAGTGAAAGCCTAATTGTGCTCAAAGCAGGCTTTGTTCACATCAGGAGTTGGTTTCCCTGTTCAGACTCTGCCTATCACCAAGACCCTAGCAGACAGAGATTTTGGGAAACAGGGATGTTTGCAGATGAATTGCGATTTCTGAATTTAATAAGATGATCTAAACAAGTCTAATCACGGTAGAAAGTGTATTCTTTGTTTACCAACAGGCTTTAGAGAACAAGTGCTACGTGCAGAATACACAGGAGCTACAAATGTAAATACAGCACTGGAGTGCAGATGCACTGTAGGCCACTTTAGGAATGCATTGCTTGAACTGCAGTAGGTATGTTGTTTTGGTGTTACCTGCTCAGAATATAAACAAATTTCTAATTTAGCAGATTTATCTCACATGCTGAGTGAAGGGAATGGATTCCATTTGGAGTTCTAAACATGCGCTGTGTAGTAGCTCTGAAAATACACTATATTAACTTAAGGTTGGCTTCTGCATACACATGAAGCTGCAGTGTTAAACATAATTTGTGTAGCTGCTTCGGTGTCATCACTAAGGTCAGTTGTTTTAAACTAAACCAAAGTACCTGCCCCCTCCTTGCACGCTCCTCTCTGAAGGCAGCAGCCCTGTGGACACGGGTTTGTGTTTTTTTTCCCTGCCAATCAGAGAGGAAGGGGGACTTTCCTTGGGTGAGCACTTATGCCTAGGAGAGCCAAAAGACAGGAATTCACTGGCAGCAACACATAGACTTGTTAGCAACCCCCAAGGACGTTTGAAGACAGGGGTCTTTTCTCGTCTGAACTCACAGAGCGGTCTGTTCCGAGCTTCATTCTTAAAGCATCTCACAAAGAGCTGGCTGTAAATGAAGGAAAAGAGCTGCCCTTACCAGGACCTGGCAGCTGATCTCAGAGCAGAGATCCTGAGCAGATCCATCAAGGGACTGGAGGAGCCCTGGTGTTTGGGTGAGGGGTGCACATCTATCAGCAGAAGAAAAACCCCAAAGCAAATGGGGGTGTGCTCAAGGCATGGGAATGGAGAAGCTACTGATAATGAGTTGTTATGAAGCTACTAAAGGAGGAAATACTCAACCACTTGGAATCCTCCAAGCTATTTGTCACGGTCAGCACGCTGCTACCACCTAAATAAGCAAACAAACAAGCACAAAAGATAAAGACAAGAAATAATCACTGAGCATATCGGCAAGAGGAGAATGCAGTTCTGCGAAGATAGTAAAATTACATACGGAGGTCAAACCACTCTGCGTTGCCATCCTGCTGCTGCAGAATAGCCCCGGTGTAACATGGATATGCATGGACATTGGCAGCTCTGATGTGGTTATGACAGGGAAATGGTATCAAGGTGTGTGTGCTCTCGGGTCAGAACGGCATTTACATCTCATGCCTATCACCGTGAGGTGAACACAGACTCACAGAACGCTCCTTTGAAGGAGGGAGATGCACGATGAACTACCCTCATCTCCTGTATTTTTAATATTTTTTGAAGTGGCTTTATTCTTAAACTGGGCCTTGCAGTTACATAGTGCTCATATTTTCCCACAACACCTGTATGTTTGAAATTCTAAGTTCTCACCAGATTTCCCTCTCCTTTTACATATCAGTGAAGAGAGGATGTTTTGCTTTCGGGTACCTGATGTCTTGAAAGAAAATTTGTGTTTAAAGTTCAGCTGAGATGTGACTTTGCTGAGTTGGCGTTTGTCAAATGACAGTAATGGGCTGAGCTTTCTCCTTCCAGACTCTCCAGAAAACTTGTTCAAATACTTGGTTTGCTCTCTCTCTCTCTCTCTCTTTTTTTTTTTTTTTTTTCCTTCCCTGATGTGTTGTTTGTGAAAGCTTTGTCCTGAATAATGGAGTGACTCAGTATTTGGGCTGAACTTTTTCAAATCATTTCAGACACACTTGACTAGTGGCTCAAAAACTGGTTGCTTCATAAGCAAGATTTTTAAGCAACTTGATGTAGGTTTCATCGTGTTGTGGGAGAGAATGCTAGGACTTTTAGGGCATTCCCACTAACAGTACAGCTGTGGCTGATTAATCCAGATCATCTCACTCCACTTGTTACAGTGTGCTTTACTTTTTTATTACTTAAGAATTTATTTTGAAATTATGCTGATTAAAAAGGGTTGTATTTCCATCAGTACCTACATTAATTCAACCTTGTAAAGTTTACTTCGCCCACTCAACTGGGTGGAGTGACTCTTTTATGGATGAGCAGATGTTATAGTTGAGCTGTCAATTTTTATATTACTTAATTTATTCATGAGAAATATTTCAATCCCAAACAATCCACTGTGAAGAAATGGCAAGATTTCGGGACTCTGTGACAATGTGGAAATTCAATGATGTCTTCTTCATATTCTGAAATGGAGACATTTGCAAATCTGACATTAAAAAGCTGTTAAGTACTGAATATTGTCATATTATGACATTGCGTTCAGCTTGATAGTCCTTGGTAGTTCAGCGGAATGGAGCAGTCATTAACTGTGTAAATCAGTATAACTCCACATAAGTCAATGAAACAATTCATCAGATGAGCTTTTCTTGTTCTCCTGCAATATTCTTATTTTAGAGATGAGGCTTTCTTGTTCTGCAATATTCTTATTTTAGCCCTCCTAATGATCTTGATTCTTTCTCTCCACTGCATAACAAGAGTACCATCTGAAGGGAAAATAAACAAGCACATAGACTCCACTTAGTCTAATTTGTTTGATACAATCCCTATGGATTTTATTTTAAATATACTTAATATTTTTATTCTCAGTTTGTGGAAATACCTCATAGCAGTTACAGCAGGGAGCACTGAATGATTGGGTACTCGAGAAGGACTAACAAGAACTCTGAAACTTTGGGGAGGCAACACAATTTCAGGCAGTGGCATTAGCACCTCAGCTCAATGCTTCTGCTAAGAGGAGCAGGCATTGGGAAGTCCTGGGTGTCCTTTAGGTTTTGGAGTTACCGGTGAAGATGTCTTCATGCATTTTGAAGACTATTTTCACAGCCCAAAGAGCTGGAAGTATTTATTTGGAAAGCTCACACCCTGAACTGGATTCGTGCTGTAAGTGGCCAGCACTGGGATGGGTTTTGTCGTAGAGCCATGCGCAGGCGTGTGACGTAGCCCAGTTGTTGGGGAACTTGGTATGGTGATGACAGCTTTTCTAGCTCTGCACGGACAGAGCTGCGTGCTGCACAACCTCCAGGCATGTATTCAGAGCCCTACTCGGCGCTGCTGATGGCACTGTGGAAAACCAAAAATACCCTTCTTAATGCAGCCAGTGTTGAGAGCTTCATTTCCTTAAAAAGAAATCTGGAAGACTTCCCGGATTTTGTATGTGTGCCTCTAATTTCAGAGGATAGGACTGTGCTGGGAGACTATGAGTAAAAATATAGGAGAGGACTTTCTTGTTCCCTTGCAATGTTCTCCTTTTAGCCCTCCTCCTGATCCTGAGTCTTTCTCTCTCCATCACTGCATAGCAGAAGTAAAAAACTGAAGGGAAAATAAACACTTACATTGATCCCTAGCTGGCTCAGTATCCTATAATTTGGGGTTGATGAATAGCAAATGGTGAACTTGAGTGGGCTAACTTTGAATTCTCATTTGCAACAAACTAGTAAGAATATTTTAATTCACTTCACAATGCATTACATTTTAACTGATTTTCACCTTAATAGATTTTTGTGGCTAAAGACAATCCCCAGTGAGGAAGCTGTCTTGGTGGCATTTGTTACACAGCTGTGTGCAGGAAAGATTTTGAAGCATCGAGTCTGCTACAAAGGCTAGACCAAAAGAGATGTTGAATTCAGAAAACACTGTTTATGACTTCTGAGGTGAAGGTGTTTGGTTGATCCTTTCACTGCTGGTTTATCAGGCAAAAGTCAGTTGCACTGTACTGTTCAGAGGCTGTTTTTCAGTGAAACATTTAAATGTTATTTGTTTTCAGTTAAGGTAAAAGTTGGATCTGGGCTCCAAACCTGGTCTCCAAGCATTTTCAGATTTTGGTGATAATTGAAGTCTTTATAATGAACCAACGCCCTTCCCCTTAAGACAAGCACTGTTGAGTTTCAGGGTGATCAAAAAGTGCATCCTTTTCTGATTTGGTGGGTTTTAGACCACTTGCAAATTCATTAAAGACTTCAGTATTTAACCAGTTCTTTGTTTTGTTCCCTCACCCCAGTTTCTAGAAACCTTCATTTACACTGAATTCAAATTAATTATTGCAAGAGCTTTTTCCCTTCTCCATGACTTATTCCTGCCCTCTGGCTGATCAGTGGTCCATGGTCAGCTCTCAGATCTCCAAGAAGCTGAAAACACATAGAACATTTTGACATTTAGGAAGGTCATGTAACTGAAGAGGTTGAAGGACTGATTTAACTGGCAGGAGAGCCGTTCATTCCCCTTTACGTTCAGGTTGTTTAAACAATTGTTTTCCACTTAGAAACAGGTTTCAAATTTGTTCTTTTTCATGTGACTGGTCTGTACTGCATAGCAGCAAAATAGGAATCATCTTGTGAACCTTCTCCCTTGAGTGTTACCTTATCTTCCAGCTCTCCTCTCTGTCCCATCCATGTGTTTCACAGGTTGGAGATGCTACACCAAAGGCTGATGAAAATAGCAATAGAAATCTTATGGCAAGCGTAACGTCTTGCTAAGGGGACACTTGTAACGGCATCCTCTGAGAGAGATTGTCCCAGAGAGGCATGGTTTCAGGTGACAGATCCGTAATCCTTTTCTATGGCACAGAGGGAAAACATTAGCTTTTATCTCAAGCTGATCTTTTCGGAGTAGTCATGCATCCAACCCAGAAGCTCAGGGTTGACTTCAGGATTTGAGGACAGATATGAATCAAGAGCTGAGTTTTACTAAGCTTTCCTGCTTCTAGATGTGATTGCAATAGGATCTGCCACTGGTGTTTCCAATCTGGCAGAATTTCATGCATGTATTTGGTGCAGGCACTGACTTAAAGCTCCAGGTGAGTTTTGGTCCTGAGTAATTTGCTCATCCCTGCCTGTGCTGTGGAGATGAGCAGGCTCTTCTGCTTAGAGGAGAGCAAGGTCAGGAGAGTTTTCTTTATGTCCTTTTGTCATAAGTCATACTGACTGATCTGGTGCACTTGATTCTAGATGTGTTAAGCCCAAATTCATGTGTTCTCTGTGGACGTGTACAGATAGCTATAAATTGATAATAGTGGTATTTTTGCCATGCATTTGTTTAGGCAGAGGAGCAGCAATTGCAGTAGTTATAAGCTGTGTGATAGGATATTCTGTGAAATTTGAATCCAGTAGAGGTAGTCTGAGGATTACAGTGGATATTAGTATTAACCAATTACATAGAAAAAAATCTAAATTAAATGTCAACCCCCACCCAGGTGTGGTCATTGAAATTCAGATCCAGATGCAAGATTGGCATCTTCTGTGTATCTTTGCTGTGCTGAAACAGTGGCAAAAAGCAACAATATTCTCCTCTGTCTCTTAGCAAGCAGTTAATCGAGCTCTCTGTCTCAAATATCTCCTCAATGATCAGGAGTTCTTAACTGCTCACATTTTTCATTCCTCCCATCACCTGAGAAGGCTTGTCTATTGTTAAACCAAGCAGCAGCCACTTCCCAGTGAAATAAAATGAAACAAAGCAAAACCTTTCTCTCATTCTGTGAGGTCTGTTTAATTTTAATTCTGTTGCAAAATAGTTTGTCTAACTTAGTTATGAGAGAGTGGAAAAAAGCGTCACTTTGTGTGGTGTTTCAGTGCCAAGCTCTTAAGAGTAGTGTAGTTGGAAATGGTGAAGTCCTGGGAGGTCACCTAGCAGCTGCTAGGAGTTGTTCCTATAGTGTGTGTATATATACGTTATATATATTATACATGTATGTTATAATATATATACGTTTTATATATATGGGGTAGTACATCTATATAATGCATATATTGGGTAGTTCATCTATTTAATGAACTCATTATATAATTCACTTGTTAAAAGGAAATCCAGTGGTTTTCTATTACGTTTTTGCTCTGATAATATTATCCCTCTATTTTCTCTTTGTCCTTTATGTTTTTGAAATTTCTGTAACACCTACTGTGTGCTTCAAAGCTGCATCCAAAGACCCAAATTTGGACAGATTATTCTGCTTTATCCACCACCAAAGGGCAGCCCCCCTGGGCTGGGCTGTACCATGCAGGATCAGAGGCACTGACTACAAGCAGTGTTCTGGGTAAGAAAAGTAAGAAAGTACAGTACAGTTACTGAGAGTGATGGGGAGTTCAGCAGAGAGAATGGAGTTCACATCCTGGAAACTACGATGTGCTGTAGCTCTGGTCAAAAGTGCCATTAGATCTTCAGTGCTCAAGAGGATCTTTAATGATGCTTTAAATTCAAAGGGCTCTCAACTTAGAAGTTTTGCTTTTGATATAAGACTTGTTAGAGCAGAGTTTTATTTTCTTCTACACTGTAAGAAATGCAAGCTGTTTCTATAAGATGACAGAAGCTGTCAATCAGTTAATTTGTGGCTCAAACACTTACATTTTTACAGCCTTGTTTAGCATGCTTTTTTGGGTACATCTACCAGAAAGCCTTTCGTAGAGAGGGATTGTCCTGCTTTGTGAGATCATTTTGTCAAATGCTGCCCAGGCACTTGTTCTTCTTGTCTCACTGTATTTGTGCAGCCTGATTCATGCTCTGCAGGATCAGAGAGTAGTAATTACAGGCAACAGCTATGAATCTATAAAATGTTTATGTTTTTGGGGGGTGACAAAAGCAGATTTTGGAGGAACAGGTCTCCAGGGGCTCCTGTTGATGTTGCCTGGATTGTGAGTGCTCAGGGTCATGATTAGAGAGGAGCTGTACTTCTGTCCTCACCTTTGTCTACAGTATCTCCTTTCAGGCATCATATCGGGTGTACGCTCACCCCTGGATATGGGTTTTCGTTCGTGCCAGATCAGGTCCTGGCCTGTCTGCTTGAGTTCATTCTGCCAGAGGTTTTCTCCAGGGCTCCGTCAGCAGCAGTAGATGGTGACCAGGCATCTGTCTGTCCTAAAAACCATTTTGCCTTTGTTTTAGTGGATGCTAGAGAAACTGTTAAAACAACAAAAGCTTTATGCATGTGGTTTTTGGTGACTGGTCATTTCTCCTTCCATTGTGATCCAGCAGGGCCCTTGCTGAATGGTTAGGGCGTTACAGCTCTCAGACCAGCACTCTTCAAACAAGAGTTACTCTTGCTGATGGGAAGCATTCTTTTTAAGCTGTTTTGGTTCCTTTCTGTACTCTGCAGTCTGCAGAGAAGTAAGTTTATCTCGCTTGTTACTACTTTGCTGTTCATTTTCTACAGATAGCCCTCATTTCAGGTTAAACCCAAACATTAAATATCCTGATAGCCATGTCAATATTCAGTATTCTTTAATAGTTAAAGGGCATCTATAAGAGCATTATATTTAATGCTTCTGGGGAAAAAAAGGCCCAGGGCATCTTGTGCTGGTTGTCCCTAAACCAGTGGCTGTTTCTGAAGAATCAGCTGTGTACTTCCAAATTCTTTTTAACCTTTCAGAGCCGTAAATTTTAGTTTCTCCAAGACAGGCTGTCAGAGGTAGACAAGTATTTTTGGACAGCCACTTCCTCAGGAAGCAATCATCATACCTTTTGAAAAACTCCTTGAATGTGGTATCATGAAGTGCTGGGCATTTTAGAAGGTGGCACCAAGACCACGGTACTGAATTCTATAACTTGTACCTAGAAGATCCTACAGGAGGCTAAAGGGAAGACGGCAAAGTAACAGGTGAGAATCACCGAGATGTGGAAGGAAGAGCGATGGCAGTGGTTCAGAGTGGTGCCGGCCCCGGTTGTGAATGCAGTTGTGACAACATAGAGCTTCATGTTCCAGAACTGTCAAAAGCAGTTGTGCACTGATGTCACTGAAAGACCCACCGTGGGTTTTAATCTGGTGCCTTGGTCCATGCGCCCCAAACTGAAAACTGAAGCAAGGCCTGTGGTGCCGTGTGGTGAAGGATAGGTAGCTCTGGCGGGCTAAGTCCTCATCCAGTATTTTCTAAGGCAATTTTTGATCCTGTAATTTGTCATCTCTAGTTTGGATTAAGAATAATTCACTTTATAAGATTTTCCCATTAAAAATAATGATAATAAAAAAAAGCTTCAGATTACAAGATTCTGCAGAAGAGCTCTGTCTGGACAATGTCTTACACAGACTAATGTAACTTCCCGTGTGGGTTTCAAACACCACATCTAAGGCAAAGGACATTAAATGACAAAGGTTTTCCCTGTAGTTCCTCTTCCCTTGTGCTATCTCCCATATGTAAAGATCATCAGGTCTAAGGTTATTAATTGCTTGTCAATTAGTTTGAAATCCTCTGGATCCAAAGCTCTCACACTTACTGCCTAGCTGTTTTTCATTTCCTTGCAATATAAGAAGTGTGGGCCTGGGCTCTTTATCCCAAGTTAAATTAAAATCCTGTATTTTGGCTGGGGTGCACGGGCTGTCTCGCTGCGTGCAGGTCTGTGCAGCTCGCTGAGCTGGGGCCTGGCACCTGCCGCCTCTCAGTAAGTATAGACAGTGGTGCGGGCTGGATCGTGTGTCCAAGATGGGATTTCAGCCTCTTCTCATCCTTTTAAGAGTTTAAATTGGACAAAAGGCCAACCTTAACTTTGACAACTTCAGCTTAGTGGAATCAATGCTCAGCACAGAGCGAAGATGGTGGGGTGGTTTGTGTCTGTGATTTGGCTGGGAGACAATGTATTTACAGGGGTTAAACAATAAAAATTGAAGTTTTCCATTTGATCATATGCGAGGTAGATAAAATACGTGGGTGAGCCTTGAATCTTCTGCTCCTCTGGTGTGCAGAGGAAGAGATGTTTGGCTTCGGGGGCTGGCAGGGTGCTGTCGGTAGGGCTGTGCTTGGGGCAGGAGGCTGGCCTCCAACGTGTCAGTGCTGCACCTCGTCCTGTGCTCACACCAATGAAGGAACCGGCATTTAGCTGGCACCGGGCTCTACTATTTTGGCTGATAAGGTTCAGTGTAAACAAATGCAGGTCTGTGAATTATCTGGCATGAGGATCAGTTAGGGGTGCTGGCTTCCTATAGCCTTAATCTCGTTGGCCTAAATGATTTATAAACTGGCAACATGATAAATGTTGTTTTAAGTGGACAAATCACATTGAAGAGGTGTAACTTTCTGTCAGTGTGTAACATGACCGCTTCTCTTAGGGGAAGAATAACAATCACAAGGAGCAGTGAGGGTAACAGGATCACAAGTAGGCATATTCCTTCTCTGCAGCATAAATCATTAGAAGGGCACTTCTTTCTTTCCTCTTTGCTTGTCCTTCTTCGTCCTTTCTTTTTTCTTTTTTTTTTTTTTTTTAGGTGCTATTTTCTAGTGCTTCCATACCATTTTGGAAAGCTAAACCCTCCGCTTGATTTGTGCTGCAGTTTCTTCATAAATCTATGAAGCTTGTCTCCATCAAGCTGTATTTTCCATTAAAATATGGTTCCCAGGTGATTTCCAATACTATGAAAAACATGTAGCCATAAGTCTTTCACTGATTGTTTATTATCTGTTTAGGTGCTCCTGAGGATTTTGACAGCTAGGACTTGTATCATATGTAATGTAATAAAAGTGAATGTCTTCAGCATAACAGGGATAGCTGGCCTTTCATTTCTGTCTGCAAAGGCTGTATTTGTTTTCTGTTTTTTTTTTTTTTTTTTTTTTTTAACGTGAAACTTTGGGTCTGCTCCAAATCGTGTCAGCTTAAACTTTGTGTTTTCTTTGCTATATAGATGAACAAAAGGCAAAAGAAAATCCAAACAAAACACTACAAAAGCTTTCCTGTTATAAACAGCACAGGAAGCAGTAACAACAAAGCCAGTATTTGTGCCGGTGGAGGAATAGTTTGGCTTCAGCTGGCTTCCAGCATGGACACACCATTTCTCCTCTGGCTGCAGGAGATGCATCAGGACATTGTTTGTCTGCAAAACTGCAACTCTCACAGGCAAAGTTCCCTCTGCCCTTAAAGACAGCTTCGCATTAGCATCCCAGGGTCAGCCTGTAAGTTAGAACTGACACGTGGTGGTGCACAGGAAACCTGGGCTGGGAATAAAACCTTACCCAAACTCGCACAGCATGTTGTGAGTTCAGTTCATCAAGTCTTTGTGTGCTGCCTCCGCTGCCAAAAGAGATGCTGCGTTTCCTTGGCACCTGTGCTGACACGTGTGATGTATTGCAAAGAAACCATAGCTGGCCTGGCAGCGGGCTCTGGACAAATTCTGCCTAGGAAAGGATGACAGAGGTGGCCCCATCACAGAAGGGAGTGAAAGAGGAGACTGTCTTGAAGGTGGGCAAGGAGGTAAGGGAGCTAGCTTGCATTTGCAGGCCCTGTGGTTACTGTCAAGGCAATCCTGTGCATTGCCTCATTGTTTCCCCATCAGTGGATCAGGGGAGTATTGGTTATTATAGTAAACCAATGCAGGACTCAGAAGGAAAATAACTAATAATTATTAGTAAGGTTTGTAATTTAAAGGTTGGCTTTGTAACAGGCAAGCGAAGTGATTTACTGTGGTCAGGAAAACTACCCAGTTTGGACTCCAGTGCCTTTGTAACATGGAACATCCTCTCCCTGCCCTGCGAGGAGATGTCCTTACTTCCCTTCCCAATGGTATTCATGCAGTGGCTGAGTAGAGTTGATATAACCTTGGGTTTGCTTTGTATCTTCTCCAGTTGGACCTCGGAACTGGTTTTCCAATGAGAAACTACTGTTTCCTAAATGCTTGGTAAAGCACTTAATTGTGAAAATGACTAGTTTAACTTACGACATCAATTTGAAAAATTACTCATTAATTTTTGAGGTGCAGCCACCTTCCCTGGAGGACAGAACTACTGATCTCATCTGCACCTAAAACCTTGGCTTCGTTTGCTAGCAGGCATGTCTGATCTGCAAATGAAATTTGGCTTACCATCTTCGTTTCCTTATAAACACCCCTGACTGCACCTTTGGCAGAACACATGATAATTAAAGAGTTGTGGCTTACACTGTGCAGGCTGAACAGAGCTGGCAGGGAAGAGTTTAGATGAGCAGCATGCCACACAGAAATATTGTCCTTCCCTCCACTTTCCAGTGGTGTTTAAGAGCAAAATTGAAACTCTCAAAGAGTTACGTGAGCTTAAAATGTTAGGGTTGCTTTCTTATTGTTTGCTTAATATATCAGATTATTTAGGCCTAAATTACCTCTGCAGCTGGTAGACAAATAATTCAACATAAACAGAGTGCAGGAATTGAAGGGGGTGCAATCTGAAGAAGAAGCACTGCTTGAGGAATGGTTTATCTACCTACAGGAGTTTTTAAGCATGCAAGGTTTGTTTGAATTCACTAATTTGATGGTTCAAATCCCTGGCTTTTTCAGACCTCCAGAGACATCAGAGCTCCACCAGTGCAAACCCCATCCAGTCATAGGCATGGTAGACACATTTTTCACTGAGATTAAACTTTGTCAGAACTGAAATAACTTCAACTGCTGCAAATTGACCTTTAAAAATATTTTTTAATATGTTTTGTTTTCAAAATAGGAGTTCTTTGGATCTTTGTTTCACCTGGATGCTGGCCATCACTAGCAAAGTAATTCCACATGGAGACCTCTCCTTTCCTCAATTCTCATCTTCTGTGCTACTTTTAGTCCGCAGAATTGCCATTTCCTCCCTTTAGCCCTGACTGTACAGATTTCATCTCCTGAGTCTCAGCCCTCCTCTTGCCCACAATATCCAAGGAATGTTCCTGGGCACACCATAGAAACTGAACTGGGATGCCCTGAGACGTCCAGAAGCTGAGTATAAAGTGCAAAAAGGTTTTGTCTTTAGTAGTTGGTTGGCTTCCAAATTTACTCCCAAAGTGTTCTGTCATCATTAGTTTATAATTTTAGCACTGATTCACTCCTGAAATGAAAACCTCTTAAAGAGCAAAGACTGATGTGGATGAAACCCTCTGGGTTATGATCTGTTCATTTAGAGCCAAATGGCCCGCTCGTTAATGCCATTTGCCTTATGACCAATTACTAGATATTTCCTTATTAAGCAAAAAATCACTTTTGCTCGGTGTTGTAAACTAGCTTAATAGCACTTCACCTTCTTCTGCATCATAGCAGTTGAAAAAGATTGGGAATGTAGGGTTCATTTACTGACCTGCTCAACATTGGAGGGGGCTCTTCTTTCTTTTTTTTTTTTCTTTTTTCTTTTTTTTTTTTTCTTTTTTCTTTTTTTTTTTTTTCTTTTCTGAAAATGAAGGTGGATAGGCAGAATACTTTGTCCTTCCTCAGTAAGGACATTGAAACTGGAAGATGTCAGAGCTTTAGCTGTGACACTCTAAAAGGCTGTTATTCCCCAAAATCTTGGTGCTCTTGTTTTGGGGGTTATATGACTGAACCCACCAGCTTGGGAGAAAGCAGAAACTCTATTTACAGGTTATCTTTCTTGTCTTGCCACTCTTTCCAAGCCAGGCCTACAAGCTCCACTTCCATCCATCTCAGTCCATCAGTCTTTCCTGAAGTTGTAAGGACTGTGCAGGTTTGGAAGCAGCCAGCTTCATCCAGCCACGTTATACCATTATTTTTGTAATTAAGGTCCCATGATTATATGGAATTTGCTTTTCCTCTTAGCTGTTCCAGGAAGTTGTCGTTCTCAGCTTTCATAGCCCCAGATCACTTATTCCTCTTTTTCCCTTGACAGGAAGGGATAATTGCTGTATACTTAGAGTGCTTGCACACCATATTCAGTACGTACTTACTAAATATGCCCATTTACGTATTTAGGCAACAGCCTTCTTTTCCTAGCTGAGCACATTTTTAGCCTCCTGTTGTGCAATATGTTCCTGAAGCTCCTCTCTCCTTTCTCTGTGCCTGTTTCAGGTTGCATTTGCCTCCATTCTGCTGCCCTCAGTGTGGGATCTGTGCCCAGTGCTCCAGCCCATTGCCTTGTCTTCCTGGGGCTGACATGCTTTGCCTGATGTCCTGTGATTTTCTCTTCTCTTACAGCCACATCACCAAGTTTGCTTGCCATCTCCTTGTGACTGACAAATATACCCAGGTGCATATCTCACTGCCAGCTGAAGTGTTTATACTTCACTGCAAAGTTACTATTTTTACACAGCATTTGCTTTTTATGCTGTTTTTACCAGTACTTCCAAATCTCTAGTTCTTCCCTTTGTTCTTGAGGAGGATGCTGATCACCCCCTCTACACTGATAAAGCCTCCCTGGGGCTGAAGCACGGTTACACTCTCACCTTTGTAGTCTGCATTTGGAAGAACTGATCCATCGCCTTTGGTGTGATTGTGGTCTGCAACACAACAGCAAACGTGTGGTCAGAGGATGCACCAAGCTCTGCAGCTGGTTACTAGCATGGACACGGTTACTTTTGGATATCCATGGATATTTCCCAGCAACAGGTTCTAGCTAATACACTCTCACAGTGGCTTTAAAAGAATTGTATACTCTGGACTAATCTATCTGATGGAATAGGATGAGTTTCAGCTACTAAACCCTCCCTCCTGAGGCCAAATGCTTTAAGTAGGATCTGATGCAGATCCTTATCCTCGGACTGTCAATAATGGCTTCAGAGCACATCATCTCTTTTTCCTTTCAAATGTAGTTTATTCATTTACTGGTGTTTCCAAATCAGCTAGCAGATAATATACAATATTGTGTAAATTGGGTGGAGCTGATTTAATTTATAAATAGCACAGTTCAGTTAAAAATGTACATTCAGTGTTGCATGCAAAAGTCAGATGCATACACACACACACACACAAAAATAATAATCAAGAACTTGGTTATCAGTTTTCCAAAGGTTATAGCTGAGAATCCTTCTGCATGTCTTCTGACTCCGGACCTGTCATGTTTTAGTCTTTTGTACACTAGCGTGAGCCAAACAAAAACCTCCTTTGTATAAATGTTAATTGAGGTTCTCAAGTAAGTTAAATTGTCCATGGGGCTTCCAACTTTCTTTAAGTTAAACCAACAAAATCCAGAAGGATGCAGTGAAAATCACGATAAATTCGTTTTTTTCCTAAAAAATTTACCTTTGCGTAGGTAGACCTGGAAATATTTCTCATTGTTTCTTGTCATGACCCAAGTCAGCTCTCCAGCTGGTGATGCTTCTCAGAAATGTGTCAGGTATTCCACAGCGAGAAGTTGGCACCGAATGCTTGAAATGGAGGTTTGGTGCTGCAAAGGGCTTGGTGTGCCTGGGCACTGCCACCAGCATGCACTTCATGGGCTCCCGGGCTGGCTTTAATAAAGGAGACGTGGCCTGAGCTGTGGTAGGACTGCGGCTTCCACTGTCAAGAATCACAGGCTTTTACATTCCTTAATGTATTTAGGAAAATTACTTGATGCTGTGAATAATTCAGGGAACTTCAAGATTATTGGGCTGGCTTTTTAATCTAGTGCCTTGTTTTGCTTTTAAACACGTTCATTTTCAAATTGTGGTTTCCAAACAGCAACAACTGTCATCTCTCTCAGACACAATTCAATTAAGGAAAATCTCATGACACTTCATATTTTTTAGTTTATATGTAGAAATCCCTGTCAATAATAAGAGCATTTTCTGGTGTGAGTTGTTGGGTTTGCAGTCTTCCCATGTTTTCTCTATGGGTCCTCCTCATTTTTCACACTAGGGTGAACATTCCTGGTTTGCTCCTTGAATATTTGGTAAAGCAAAACCAAAAAAGGTGAAAAGCTAAGAGGTGTTAAGATGGGAATTAAAGTTATGAGGAATTGCCAGGTATTTGCTCAGCAGCTCTCTTGCACATCTCCAGCTTTTGCTCAAGAAATTGGTCTTACTTGAAGCGTTTGCATTTGAGCAGCAGGATTCATTATGGAACCAACTATCAAGAAGCAAGGGATATGGCCTTTATCAAATTTAATAAACCTTTGAGGACTGCAGAAAGAATACACTTGTCTTTAAGAATCAGGCTCTTCAAGTGAAAACTAAACAAACTTGAATCAAATTCTTGCTTGTAGATGCGTTGCGAAAGCCACCTATTCATTGCTTTGCAATAGAAATCAGTAATTTTAGCAAAGTATTGTATTTCTTTTGATGCTCTGCAATGTCAATTCTTTGCTTTTTTGTTTGTTTTTGTGTTGTTGTTTTTTTTTTCCTCCTTTGACATGGAGATCAGAATCAGGCCTGTATGTTGTAATTACGGTAAGAGAAGTATACAAATGCAAGCATGTCTAAATACGTGAATACAAGTCAGGCTATTAATTCAGAGAGCCTTGCCACATTTATTAATGTTCTGTGTTATGAGATTAAAGCTATAACATAGTTATGTGAATTATAAGCATCTCTTTAGCAAGTCATATATAAACCATAATAATTTTTAAAGGGTGGAGCATGATTTATTGAACATTGTAAGAAAAAATAAGGTAAATGAGTTAGCTCAGGGGTGGGGCAGCAGCAAACTGCTTGTGGAGACTCTTACTCCCTGAGGTGGTAGAGGTTAAATGCATTACAGAGCTTATAGGCTTGCTCCCCAGAGAGAAAGGGGGGCAGACGTTTCTAGCTGACATGTCAAGGACACCACGCGTTTGCCCTCCTCGCTATTGGTAAGATACTGAGCTGATAGCAAGGTTGCAGCGGCAATTTTCAGAGAGAACACTGGAACACAATAGGTGGCTCCTAATTAGGGAGGAGGGCAGTGTGCTGGGACAGGCCTAGCACCTCAGAGGTCCCCTAGCTGAAGACACCGCGAGTTTGAGACCACTGATGCAAACTTGGGACCATTAATAAAACATAGGTAGCCTGAGTAGGTAGGTGGAAGTGCAAGGAGGGAAAGGGAATTGGGAGGGGGCAGCACCTGTGGATTCCAGTGTCATGTCTCAAATATTGCTTCAGACTAAATTCAGGAACTCCAGACTTAACTAAAATCAAAAAATAAAAGTAAAAACCCACTTGTGTGGTGGAGAAAGCTCTTCTAGCTGGCAGACTGCCCAATAAGATATCCATGAGGGTAGGTCCTGGAGAACACAGCAAGCCAAACTTGTGATCTGTACTTGCAAAGCTATTACACTTAGGCGTTTTAATTCTCATCGGAAAGTGATTTGTTTCCATTAATGTCCTTCTAACCTCACTCCACAGAAGTCCCAGATACGGAGGGATTACACAGGTAAGCAGGCAGAATATGTAGCATGCAGATTTTGCAGCTTCTTTATGAAAAATCTCTTGACAAGTCTTAGCCATTGTCCTGAAGAGCATGAAGAGAAAATGAGGATGTGATAGCATGAGAACAAGGAGGACTTGAAGAAGACCTGTTCCAGGGAGCAGTGCCTTGTGCTGCACCGAGGCAGACCCTCTAACAGAGGGAGAAGAAAAGTGAAGCTGTGGCTGCTACCTGTTGGCTAGGACTGGCTTTGAGCTGAGCTGCCTGGTAGCGGAGAGGCGCAAAATGTTGCAGTAGATCACACAAAGGTGGAAGGAAATGCTCCATCCATTTAGGTGCTCACGCAGCAGCCAAAGGCATCTGCCTGCTGCCTGCCTGCCAGGCTCCTGCCTTCCCAGCCACCTCGCACCCAGCAAGCCCTGAGAATGCCCCCTCCCTTAATCCTCTGCTGGGAGCTCTGGGGCTCAGTGGAGGAAAGGACCGTGAGCTGAAGGAGGGAGGGTTGTTTGGAGAAGGAAATTCAGTAAACTCCAACCTCCCAGTGAACCTGCCGGGGCTGATTTGCTGCCAGCCCCTGGGAACAAAACTGCAGCGCTGGGTTCCTGACTCCCATCAGCTCCCACAGCCTGGAGGGTTCACACTGCTCTCTCTGGCACCTCTTCCCATGTCAGAACAAGGCATTGTGTGCGCGATTTCAACATGCTTCTGGTTTTGTTCTAACTGCCAAGAAACACTAGTTGGGTTATTATGAAATGATTGAGAAGCATTTGCTCATACAAATTATTTGTTTTAAGAGTTTAGTAATTAAATGTCAACACACAGTATTGGTGTCTGAAAAGCTCTCGGGTGAAAGCCCTGCTCTAACTTGAAACTATAATGTGCTGTTTCTGTTCTCTCGGGAGAGATTTGTCTGGAACACCCTCCTCGGTATAAAGCACCTCGCTGCAACACGCACCATCCTTGGCCTTCAAAGGCACCCTTGTGCAAAGGGTGTGTTGCATTAATTTGTTCAGCCAATTTAGGGTGTGTGGCATTAATTTGTTTGGCCAATTTGTTTAGAATCTGGCAGAGAGCAAGCACCCAGCGCAAGGGCTGTGCATAATGCCTGTGTCATCCCTGCACCACGGCTCAAGGGCAGCGGATTTACCCCATGGGGCCTGGCCACACCTTGAGTCCCTGCTCTAAAGAAACAAAGGTAGGAACGGAGGCGCTTTATGAGGGCGAGTACAAGAATGGTTTGTACTTGGAGCTGATTTTAGCTTGGAGCTGTGTTAAGCTGCTGCTGACTGTGGTCATCTGGGACATGGGGCAATAATCACACCCACAAGGAGCCCCACTCTCCTTCGATGGCAAACCACATCCAATTCGATGTGAAACAACAAGCTTTTGGTGCAATAGTGTGCAGTGCACTGCAGATTGTTAATGCCGTGCCTGTCAAGCTTTTGCTTTGCACAGAAATCATTGACTTTAATCCTATATGACTTCGTATAATCATAAAATATCCCAAGTTGTAAGGGACCTATAAGGATCATGGAGTCGCTTCTGTATTATTCTTGTTCCCCTGTAACGCTGGTGAGGGGCTGTCAAAGCACTTTCCAAGATATTTATTTGGAAGGACCAGCTAGCTATAATTAATCATTACAAATTTTACAAAGTCAGATTTAAAAATAAGTGACCATTATTCCAAATGTGAGCACCCATGGACTTCAAGAAGAGCTTCCAGGCATCCAGCACTAGGCTTTACAGTGAATTGATGAAAATCCTGATCTGAATATTTTAACTGAACAGGTGACAAGACCTGGAATTAAAGGTGATTGGAAAGGCTGTAGCATTTTCTGTTTCCCACTAAAATTTCCTTCTCACAAAAGACTGTGCTACCAGCTAGCTTCCTTCAGAATTGAGACTAAATGTCCTGAGGTTTGTGCTGTCATTCTGGGAACACATCTGTATTCTGAGCAAGACAGGCAGCGAGCTCATGGCAGAGCTTCTGCTCGACTTGAGGAGGTCGGGTTTGTACCCTGGATATCTCTGGGCTGCTGAATGTAACAGCAAAGAGCAAGAAGAGGTACCCGGCCTGGATATGGATCTGTCTAGAGCTTCGTGTACACGTCCGTACTGCGAGCTGCTGTCAGATCAGGGGGTAGGTGAGAATTGTGTGGAGTTTGTAGAGCAGTCCTTGCACAGTGCTTCGACATGTGTCCGAATTGGCCAGGCTTGTTCACTGGGAATGAGCTGAGCCGCTGGGCAGCGGGATGTGTGTGTGAAATACTGCAGGAAGCAGGGCTGCAGGAACGTGCACCTTTCCCAGAGTAAGGCTGCACGTTTCAGAGCACGTTAAGGATACTCACGGATGACCTACAGTGAGCTATACGCTGTGCGATCTAAAGCCAAGGGCTTTATGTCAGGCTTAGAGATTCTGAATGGTAACACACTTCTCAAAGAGCCTCAAAGTAATTAGCCTTTCGCTCCAAGTTGACACGCTTACACTTTTAATATCAGGAATAAGGAAAAAGACTAAGGCTTCTAACCTCAAATCCATAGCAGCTTAGGCACTTTCACCTCGCCGGTTTTGTTATGACAGCTCTTTGTTTGGCTGATAGCGAGTGGTGTTTTGAATAGAAGTGCTTCTGCTGCGTGCTTTGCTACCTTCCCGTAATAAGGGAGGACTTGGAGGTTATGCAGCAAGGTGCTAATTGACATTAACACTCAAGACAGGAAATGCTGACACAATTTAAAATTAACATCCTGTCAATATACTGCTGACCTGTGTTAAACGTGCGCTTTGTCAAACTTTCAGAATTAGATTTTAATACAGAAACAGCGTAACGCCGGGAGTCTTGCTGGTCTCGAGAAGACCACGTTTAATATGGCAAGAAGTCACCCAACTGTTTTCCATTTTAGCTTACCTTTCCTCAAACAGTGAAGTTGTTCTTTGCCAAAAGAAAAAGGTCGAATAAATCAAGTAGGCTGAAAGAGCCAAAAACAATACGGTGTTTGGCATTTGTTAGTAATCAAAGACTGAAATAAATTGTCCTTCGCTTCTCAGTTTGTTTTCAATGTTGCCTTACCAATGGCTATGAATCCTGGAAATGGACTTTTCCCAGGACTGCAGCACACGTGTGGCACTTTGTACCCAACCAGGCTAGCGTGGTAACCTCCCACAATTGGGCTATGTTCAGCATCACATTTTGCTTTCTGCTGTTTCTGCATCCCAACAATTCGGCAAGAAGCTGTGGTGGTGCCCGCACAGCAAGCAGCCTGGTCCCGAAATTTTGGGTCTCCCTGCAGAAACAAATGGTGCTGCTCGTTGTCAGTCGGAGCCTTCGCCTTGGGAAGGTGGAAGGCACGAGTCAGAATAATGCCGAACAAGAGAAGACAGAGCACGCTTGGGCGCGGTCTGATCTGTGGAGGAGGCTGTTTGCTGAACATTAATCAGAGGTTGTCCCAGGCATTAGGAACAGCATGAAAAAAGGCACAAAGCCAGGAAAAGGTGATGAAGAGAAGGAAGCACTCGGAGGAGAAGACTGGGCTGCGTGGAAGGAGCAGGAGGTGGAGCAGGGCAGGTTGAAATGAGAGGCGGTGGTAAGCGCCGACCTGTGCAGGCTTGGGGAGTGTGGAAATGTTTCAGGAAGGTGGTGCAAGCTACATATCACTCCTGGCAAACTTTCTCTAAGAAAATAGTAAGTGGGTGGCCCGTTGCTATATGTGCTTCCCACTGACGGTTCCTGGGAGCGGGCCAATGCTGTGTGCTTCAGTTCAGGTTAACAGCGAGACTGGGAAAATATTGGCCGTAGCCCTGGTTCTACAAACTGTTTGCACAGGGCATCTATTGCCCTTTGTTAATAACGGGGTGCTCCAAGAGTTGGCCACTTCAGGTCGTGTGTGTGAAACGGGGGAAAGTGCTCCCGTGGTGAGGTGGGGCTCAGCTGCAAAGGGGCTTTTAGCTGCAGCTCTGTGTGGGAAATATCCCAAGCCACAGCCACTGGATGCGCTTATCCCGTGCTACCAGGTACTAGCTGGGCTTGTAGGATGCTGCTTTATGCTGGGGCAAAGAAAATTAAAATTATCAATAGGACGTATGTCAGAGGCTTGGCTCTTTTCTCTGAAATCAATTGGCAAAGGGCACTCAGAGCAAAATAGTCACTGCCAAATGGGCTGTGCTTTGCTCTGCAGCCATCCTCTGCCCCTTAAAAAAAAAATGTTTTGCTTTTTTTTCATACAAATCCAGTAGGTTTTTAAGTAAGGAACTTAACTATCATGGTCATGCTATGCTCTTGGGGAGCGAAAAAATTGCTTTCGCCTACAAAATGTTTACATTGGCTGCCAGGTTCCTCCTGATTTCCTCTGTTGGGAATGAATAATTAAGGAGTGAAGTGAGAGGTGAAAAAGGCCTCTATGTGTTTAAGCCTAATGTCACAGCTTTCCAAGGACAAAGCTTCTAGCACATAGAAAGGTTTCTCTGTCAAGCAGATGAATTCAATAGCTAAGCAAGATGCCAAGAAGAGGAGTCAAACAAAGCAGCGAATTCCCAGTAGGAAGCTTTTAGTATGCACTCAGGACAGGTATTGCATGAAATGGATGCAGAGCACACATATGTGGGACATACAGGCAACACACATAAGGTGTTAATAGTCTAAGCTGATGCCAAGGAAGAAAAAGAGCAGACAGGGTCAGCTACTGTTTCCTGAGCTAAATGTTCCTTTTCTTACGGTGGTCAGAGCCAGGGGTAGTTTTACAACGTGCAAAACATGCACTTGTAATTAAAATGAAACTCACACTGACAGAGAGAGGGGATGGCGAATGTTGACCTCACAGGCTGCATCTGCAGAGCATTTGGGGACACATTCCTTCAGCAGAAGCGATGTTGGCTTTTGATAGTCTTTTTAAATAAAAGGTAGGCAGGAATGAAGTTCTGTTAATTTGTATGCGCTGCGTGAAGCCGTTTCTCGCAAGGCAGTGCCGGTGGTACTTCAGAGCAGAGAACTGCCCCACTATGGTTTTTTAATTTCCATTCTTCTGTTTGAAACCAGAGGTGCTGCTAGTGCTTGCAGGCAGTGGAAATTAAAATAAAAGCAAACAGAAGAAACAATAGGAAGGTTTTACTTATCTGTTCTGCTCGTTTTCTGCTGCTGGGCTTTGCAGTGCTGTGCTGGTGTAGCTCTTTAGGCAGGTAGGTCCCTGGCAGACCTTGCAAACACATCCAGGTTGGGCTTGCAAATCTGCCCTGCTGAAATTGGGCTTGGGACAGGAGCCATGGATAACTTCAGCTGTGCTCCAGCACACCCTGGCTAGCACAGGTGGGCTCATGGAGAGAAACGTGTGGCTTTGGTTTCTGAGCTGGTGTGCCGCTGACCCTCCTCGATGGCGAGGCAGGACCTGCGGGTGCACCTGGCTTGCACCGCGCTTTTCTGCTTGCCTGGGGGAAAATCTCTACCCTGGTCTTTTGAATGTAAGATTCCTGGGGAGAACGGGTAAGTCTGCTCCTCGCTTCCAGCCCTCCTAGACTTTTTAATCTCCTGCACTAACCAAAGAATCAACAAGTATATCATCTTCCCTGCAGCGAGATAAGATCCCTTAAGAGGCAGAGCACTCTGCCTTCCAACAAACTCATGCATAAAAGGTTAATTTAGAGCATGGGGATATCTGTGCATGTTGAGCAAATGGAGAGCTGGAGGGATTCTTTTTATTCCTCCTCCTCTCTTTGCGTTGGCTAGCGAGGGCAGGTTGAGCGTAGGACTCCGCGTTACGGAGCACCTCTCCATCACCCCAGCCTTTTGTCAATTCACCCAATGTGACAATTACAGCATTTCAGAGATGAGACTTTCTAATCCTATTACTCATTCATCAACCTGCAGATGATAGCAGAAGCCAGATCGAACAGTGCCAAAAGAGCAGTGAGGAGCCTTCTCCAGTGCTGTGAAACTAGGCTTAGCTCAGGCACAATAGGTGTGTAATTTAAGGTTTTGTTGAGCTGAAATCCAATCACATACTTGACTGGTAGATCACAGAAAGACACAGACAAAAAGAATGAGATAATTCTACCTCACACAAACACTTGAATCCGGCTTTGACTTAATAACAAGTGTGTGATCAACCTTACACTGTTTCTTTCTTTTTTTTTTTTTTCTTTGAACCTAGAGATGGGATGGAGCTGAAATATTTTACCTACTTGGGTATCAGCCAATAATTAAAAAAAAAAAAAAAAGTACCAGAAGATAATGGAGGAACTTGCTTAGACAAATAAATGGAAAAAGTACAGATGCTCATTATATGAAAGATAATATGAAAATATAATGTATGGTGGTAGCTCAGTGCTATCTTGTCAGCATCTGATACCTACTGCTTTCCCAAGGATGGAGAGAATCTAGCAGATATGAGAAGAACAAAGCTAAAAAAGTAAAACCTTGACTACAGAAGGAGAAAGTACACTGTGAACCTTACTGCTGTCTTTCCTGTAACTAAAATACTCCTTTTGTTTTGTCCTCTTTCAGGTGCATGCTGTAATTGCCAGAGGAGCAGTGGGAGCTCTCACAGGTAGATGAAGCAAACGCCGAGGTGCTGCAGCTGTGAGAAGGTAAATGGGAATGTGAGGAGGAGGGGACCTTAGCTCTTACATCCTGTGGAAACAGAAAGGAGGATTCACTCCTTTCTGTGTTTACAGAGGTAGCTTTTCATTAGGTAGAGTGTGTTACTTAGATTCACTCTCGTAAAGGGGCATGTTCAATACAGGCTGCTCCAGGCATGGCCTTTATACATTAACAAAATAAAGTGCAGGGCGCATAAGGTAAATGGTTTAGCAGGAGAGCTCTCTGCAACAGGAGCATCCACATTTATTTCCATCGCTATCATCAGTGGTGTTTTTCTGTACAGTGTAGCTGTCCTGGCCAAGTTAAAGCCTTCTATTAAGACCAAACTTCAAAAAACACATTTCCACAGTTTTGGTGTCTGTCTTGAGCTCTTCAAATTAACAAGCCTCTGCATGTTAGTGGAATTAATGGTGCATGAAATTTGGTACTACCTTGTAGGTGTTGTGAGCTAGACACTCAGAAATACAGAAGCCCCAAACTAGAAAAGACAGGAAAAAAAAAAAAAAAGGGCTATGAAGCCACTGCTAGGAAGAATGACTCACATATGGCAGAGGAGTGAGTGCTCTAGTGTTGTGGTTGAAAAAGCTCTTTTTAAAGTCTGCCAGTCAAGAAAATGCCTTCAAGCCACATGAATTGATGCGTAAGGCTCCAAACGCAATGGTCACTAATATGCAATCAGCACAGTGGGATGTGTTACTCAGATGTAAGCCAGTTGTCAGAGCTAATCTGCTGCAACAGGTAACACGCGGTCCTGTGCCAAAACAAAGGAGCGACCAGTGCAGAGACTGGCAGAAAAAACATCACCAGCAAAACCAAGAGGCTCAAAGGGATGACCAGGAAAAGGAATCCTGGAGGTCAAAGAGTTAAAAATGAAGTGTGAAGTTTGGCATTAGTTGTAAGAGACCAAATTCCAGGCAATGTTTTCCTTAAAAATAAAACAATACATTACCAATTTGCAAGATTGAAAGCATACAGAAGCAGCATCAATGAAAATACTGTTCTAGAATAAATGAATTAGTGGGGGAAAATCCCACAGCAGTGAAACTGGTGTTGAGACACGACACAAAGTTTTTCAATAGTTTGCAGGAGTCTGGGGAGATTGAGATATGTTCCAAGCAGAGGGAGGAAAAAAAACATATCCACAACCCAGTATAATCTGAGAAGCTCATGCTGGAGACTAACATGGTTCCCAAACTGCAAAGATCTCATAGAGATTTACTTCAGCAATATAAACACTGACATTTGACCAGACAATCGCCTTGGGGGCATTAGCTAAAATAGCCTCAGCTTTAAAATTGAGGTACGAACTTCTGAAGGCTTTGTTAGTTGTTCTCCAGTGACACTGAGGCAACCATTCTGCTTACTGGATATATCAGCATCACTAATTTCAGAAGAGACTGAAGATTTTGCCTGTGCTTAGGCACAGCTGCCCTCTCACCGAGATGTTCTTTCCCTTTGGTGTGCAGACGTGGGCAGCTCGGCTGTCTTGCCACCAGCATTAGGACAGGTCCAGTTTTCACCACCGTTTTTTTCCTGCTGTCATCTTCCACGTTTGGAGGAGGAGGCATCAGGCATTAACCCTCCCAGTCTGCACATGGGTTTTATTTTGCCTTTTTCCAGTAAAATATCGTTTGGGTGCCTTTGTGCTGGGAGCCTCAGCCCGCTGTGGAGCAGATCCCGAGGATGAGCGAGAGCTGCCAGAACAACTGCAGCTGTAAATGCCCCAGTGGTCCCTGGGCGCTGCAACTGCTCAGTGGGAGCTGTCTGATGTCACTGACCCCACGCTGCATCGGGAGGGGAAGGAGCAAACTGGTCAGGGCCTTCTCTATAAGGACATCTGCTAACGACCTGTGCCTGGCAAGGTGTAAATGTACGCACGGTTCAGCACTTGAGTGCTCCATAGCCATGCTGGCATTTAATAGGTGTGCTCTTTTCATCATGTTGTACAGTTCCAGAATCTTACCCAGGCTAACAGTAGAAAATAAAACCTTTTTGTTACTGATGACTTCTGGATGTCCAAGAGGGGCTTCTCCTCTTTGTGAGAGCATAATAAAGGGCAGAATGCTGCACAGGTAGTGAGGAGCAAGGGGGGACAAGTATGGAAAAAGTCCTGTGAACACCAAGGTCAGAGAAGAAGGTGGAGAGAGGTGCTGCAGGCACTGGAGCATCCCTTTCCCTGCAGCCCACGGAGAGCCCACGCAGGGCAGGTTTATCCTGAAGTGCCCGTGGAAGGAGCCAGGCTGAATTAGGGGAGAAGCATGAGGAGGAAGGAGTGGCAGCAAGGACCTGCCATGGAATGACTTTAACCAAGAAGTGTAAATTAAATGTTCTTGTGGGATTCAGTTTCGGCACTTTCCAGATCCAGACAGTGAGGTGGAGTATGTTATAAAGCAACACTTTCACTCCTTCCCTGCCTTCCCAAATCAAACCAGCCAGGACAAAGAGACACCCCCACCCCTTTGCCTCTCCTTCGCCCTCCCTTTGCTATGCCCTGCCCTGTATGGCCCTTTGCAAAGCGGTGTAAGCAGTGGCAGACCCAGCAGCCTTGCTCAAATCCTGCTCTCTGCAGCAACCTTTGAAAGGTCAGACACCGTGGGCCAGCGGTGGATGTTTCTGCATGGCTCCTTTCTTTTTGTCTTCACACTCTTTCCCTCGGTTCCTTGTCAAACTCTAAGAAAAGCTCTTCAGGGCCACAGAACTGGGGGCAGGTTTGGCCACAAAGAAATTCAAGTACCATGTCTCTGTCTCTAAGTCCCAGGCCGTTGGTGTCTGTTGCTGTGAAGTGTCAGACCGTGTATTGGTTGGTAGCTAACAGCAGCAACACTTAACGAGGTTGAGTGAGGATGATGTTTAAGCATTTCTCATCCTAAGGAGCTACCATGGCAGCTGTGGAAGGCTCCTACAGTCTGGGTGTGCTCTGAATAACCTCTCTCACTATGGTTCGCATTAAAAATTTTGATTATCTGTCAGACTGCTGCTCCCCTTCTCCTGAGCTATCAGGGTTGCAACACTCTGTAGAAGTCATTTACTTGCCAGTGGTACCGTTAGCCCTTTGTGAACAATTAAGCTGAGGTCGGAGGTTGTAATATATCAAATTTGCGGACCGCATTAAATTTTATTTTTACTGAAAGGAACTTTTTGTCTCTTTTATCAGGAGGAAAATTAAGCTGTGAACTGGAATTCCATCAGGCTGTCTACTGTGAAGCCCTGTGGCTTTAGCAAAGGGGCAGCAGTGGTCAGAAATGACACTCAAAAGGTAAATTTATTTCTTTTTTATTAAAAAGGATAAGTTACGACCCGTACAGTATATCTTAAGGAGGGAACTTAACACAATATGCTGTATTTTCCCATTTCTTTAAAAAGGCTGATTTTGCAACACAGAGAAGCTCTGGATGGGAGGGATGAGGTGCTGGGCTACCAGCAGGGCACAGACAAACCATCACCATCCACGCCTGCCTGCTGGCAGCAGCCACATGTGATGTGGGAGGCTCTTGTCTGGTCCCAAAAAGGCATGGAAGTGTGAGCTAAATGTTCTGCCCACCTAATTATAAACAGACAGGAGGTGCAAGGTAGGATTTTAGAAATGGTTTTCTTTTCGATTCTGGAGTTGAAAGTTTTTTTTGGGTAAAATTTTTAAACCCTTTGAAAACACCTCTTCATTGTGGGCCTTCTGTCTCACCAAACCCGCTAGCAGTTTTGCCACTAATTTCTGGGAACTGGATCACTTTCAAAAGTTTTGTTGAAACTTGCTGTCTGTGCGAATTTTTGCCATTCTACAGAATTGTTATTTAATAAATGTAAATAATTTTAATATAAAACCAAACTACAGTGAAACCCTGTGTCACTCCCTGGCTTCCAGAGAGCAGACAGTTTGGGGATTTAAACACCAGGTTAGAAATTCCCAGACACGCTGGCTGCCCAGCCAGGCAGACTCTACCATTGGCCTCTCCAAGGTTGTGTTCAGTGTTGTAGTGTAAGGATTGTCTTTTGGGTCTGAACATGCAAGTACGTGCTTGTTCTCTTCATATGGGTATAAAATACCTCTTTCTGCTTTGCACAGGCATCAAAATACATGTGAAATCCTCAGGAACTTGCATGTTGGTCCTGGTGCTGTTTATGCAACCTGCTCTGCTTGCCTGCAGTTGGCCAGCTGTGGTTTGGACGCAGACATGTTTGATTTTTGTGCACAGTGGCTGATGATATCAAATTAGGCTGCAGAGATCCTACAGCCTTTTCATTTTTCAGTGAGATTAAAGGTTTGCCCTGCTATATTTGCTGTGCATTTCTCCTCCCCTCTCTGCTGCACAGTGTTATGTTCCGCTCATCCATATCTCCTGTTTCCACCCTAAAGAAGGCGGAATTTCAACAGCAAGAAAAGGGCTTCTATTGTGCCCTGTATAATTCAAAAAACACCCTCTGGGATGAATTGTGCAATTTTAATATTCATTATCTCAAATGGAGACAATAGAGTAGACCATAGTAGGAAAGGCTGATTAGTAGATCACTGAAGATAGAGGTTTTTTGTTTTATTTTTAACTTGGCACATTATTTGGTGATAAGCAAGTAAAACAGTTCCTCAAAACCAGAATCTTTGGAATTTGAAAATGCAATGCAATGGCTGTGTGGGAACCATCCTTCAGTGAACACATCCATGGGAGCTCAAGAGCCTTGCATGGACAGAACTTACTTCGTTTATAAGTCTTAAGCCTTACCGGTTAGCAGCTGAAACCAAGAGATTTCTGTTGCTCCCTCAACTCTAAATGAAAGGCTTGTTTCAGAGGGAAGGGGAGCATGCAATCAGTCCATAAAGTGAATGGTAATGCTTTAATTACCATTCTATTGTTATTCTTCCTATTTAGCTGCTTGGGGGTTGTGTAGTTTGCATATTCATTCCTTTAATTCTCACAAAGGTTTTGTTGTTGTTGTTTTTTGTTTGGCAAAAGTTTGACTCCAAAAAGAGAGCAAGCTTGTCATTAATGGGCTCAAAGGGAAAGAATGAGGAAGGTCTGTTTTCCCCCACATCTCAAAGATTTCTGGGGGGGAAGGACACAAGGTAGGTACCGTTTTGCAGAAACAGAGATACAAAAGATTTTTTTATAGGCAAGTGCAAGTGAAATCGGTTGTGGCAACACAGTTTGGGAGTGTAATGAAACAGCCAAACAAAAAATTCCTCTACCCATCACCCAGTGCAGACAAAGTGAATTCACCATTTTTTTAAAGGCTGCAGTACTTGGCAGTGCCCTTCAAGTGAAGCTTTCCAGCAACTCACTCTCTTGAAAACTTGAGTGAAATACAACACTATGTACTCAGTTAATTCCTTTACTGTAGAAGAAAAGTATTGACAACATTTTTGTTTCCTTTTAGAAAATGACATGGAATTCACAGTGGACTTCCTACTCCTGTGAAAGAAAGGGAGAAGATGCTTTTGCTTCACGCAATCTTCACATCTAAAGAGGTAAGTTGATCTTCTTGTAGAAACATTATCACAGCTACAGCCTTCTTGACTAGCTCTTTATGTCCTCCTGTCATGCATTATTCCCATTACACGAACACTTCTCGAGGCTTTGTGACAGTACGGATTAGGCTCATAAGAGCGTGCTGAGGCAGTGGGCAAAGTTGCAGCATCTTGCTCTGAGGTCAGGGCAGTGTTAGAGGTCTTTCTTCAAGCCTAAGACAGCAGCAGGTATTCTTGGAAAATGCACATATACTGGAGCGGACTGGGGTAATGCATGAACAAAGGCTGGGAAAACCAGGCTAAGGATGATTTGAAGACATTTTCAGTGATTGTAGAATTTAAGCCAGTACAATCAGTCCTTCTTAGAATTAGGGTGTTCTGTGCACCTACTACACGTGAACCAGGAGCAGGAGGAGTCCACTATAGGCTCAGCTCATGTAAGCTGTCTCCAGCTGTCACCAGAGATACCGAAAAGCCCGTCACCATCAGAGGTATTTCCTGCTGTCATCAGATGGAGCATAGTGACTAAAAGGTGTTGCCAAGGATGAGCAAAGAACAGACTGCAATGATCAATATTTAATATCTTGAGATTTTTCACGGTCATTTCCATATTTAAACATAATATATTTTAATATAGTTGTGCTTATCCATATACTGTTTTTATTCCTAATCTAAGCAATCTCCAGGCCCGAGAACTTTCTTTCTGTTGTCTTCTGTCTCCCAGGCATAGTATAATGACAAACCAATTCCTCTGCTTCCTAGTTAATGAATAGTCTCTAGTTTTTCAGGCAGGAGTGTTAAAGAAAGCCTAGCTTTTAGCTATTAAATGTATTCAGTGGTATTTATGACAGATTTTCCACTTCTTCTTTCTTGCTGCACATAATCTTCAAGATCATTAAAGGGAAATTCTGAGATTTGCCATGCTCGGTGCTAATGTAGCACTTGTTTCATAATGAAGCTTGAAATGGTGGGTTTTTGCTCTGCACACGATTAATGCTAAAGTCCACATCCTTATCTGATAGAAAACACCAAGAGCTCCACTGCAGTAAATGAAGTTAGGATAATTTGCATCGGTTGAAGATGTGGCCCTATATCTGGTTGACATTATCGTGCCTGCTACAGTATAGACACCAGCTGGGGTGCTGTTGTTTCATTCCTGCGTGGGGTAGGAAGGGCCTCAGTGGGGGAGAATGAAAGTGGAGAACGGCCATTGCTAGTGCAAGCTACGAACGAGCCCTCTGAAGTATAAGAAGGTTGAAATAAAAAGGCAAGCTCACCATAACGTAGCGAGATGCAACAGAAAGGACGTGAACTTGGGTTGCTCCGCTTATGTTACTCCAGAGGGATTTGTGCTCGGAACAGCTCCTCCAGCCCACGTCTGTGATCAGGGGTGGGAAAATTCTCCCATGCCCTGTGGTTTTCAGGTCGAACTGAACTGCTTGGGGGCTGTACCTCAAAGCCACATGGAAGCTCTAACTACTGCCGTGCAAAATGCCCTGTTTCTCAGGTGGAGCTGGCAGGAACCAGTTCTTCAGCAGCTGTGTTGGCTTTCTATTTGCATTTGGATGAAAATCAAGAGGTTGCTTTTTCTCGCTCTGACTTTGAATATAAGTCTCTCTCCTCCCTTCAGCTGCCCTAGTTCTTAAGTGTTGGTGTTCGCAGTGCTGTAGCTACCTGGATCTAGGCTTTTGTTTCAGGTGGCTTGTGCCACAGTGTTCTCCGCAGGAACAATCTTGCTGGAGGCACTGTCTCCCCTCCGGCCCCGAGGAGAACACATCTGCTCTCTCTGACACAAAGGAAGCTTCTGGAATTGTCATTCTGTTGGGCAGGACCGAAATAGCCATAAGATTTGGTATGCATTTTTAGTAGGTTGCAACTGTGCTCCTTGAGCCAAAGGAAGATGGTTCATACAGCAAAGAAAATAACTTTTTTGCTCAAGTTTTGCTCAGTAGCGTTTTATTAGTAATCTTCAATAAAACAAAAGCTTATAAATGCCCAATCCAGCTGCTGTTAAAATATGAACAGAATTGCTGTTGAATTGAATGAGGTCAGACTGGGGCTCCAGATGAAGGTCAATACAATTTTTAGTTCCTTGTCACTCTCTTTTGCCCGGCCTGGCAGTTGCACATAAGAAAGTTGGCCAGCTGTGGGATGGTGATTCAAGGAGGATGGCTGTGCCTCTGAATCCATTGCTCCAGCTGTCTCAGGCTGTTCTGGTGAGCCAGAGGTTTGTGCTCTCCAGCCCAGGCACAGGGAATTACAAATGTGTGCTGAAATAGAAGCCAGGGTTCAGGGTGAGGACACACTAGAACAAAGCCTGTTGGTATGGGAGAATTACAATAAATGGCATGAAGAAAGCATGTTCGATTCAAATTCTTGCCGAATGTGACTTGATTGTCACTTTTCTTGGGAATATGGCCTTACTACCAGAACAAGAGAGAGAAGCTGGTGATCCCTTTGGAATTAAGGGTTTAGGGTATGACATGGGGAATTAGACATGGGCCTCCCATTAGCAAGAATGTTGACCTCCGTGCATAGTTCTGAAAATAAACCCTATCTCCAAGCTCAGTTGTGTTTTTCTTCCGCTGAAGAACAGTCTTAGATGTTACTGAGCAGGAGAGTAGATCTCATGATTGGAAACTTCTGATGTCGTTTTCAAGTGCAGTTATAAAACTGAGTGATGACATGTAGGTGTCCGCACCCAAAATATTTACAAATCAAACTGTGTGGGTGCCTGGTTTTTATGGTGGCAATAAAATATTGCTTAGTATTTCCTGGTAAACTTTTAGTCCTGAGTAATTATTATTAAACAGATGGAGAAACAGGGAGCTATAGCAGAATTGAGAACATTATTCACAAGCCCTGCTTTTTCCCATGGGCTGACAGTCGAGAGACTGTACACCTAGCCCCTCCAACAGTCTTCATCATAAGCATGTGCTTTTGGCAAGTAGCTCCACTGCAGCCCGGTCAAATGATGACACTGAAATCAACAGAAGCATAAGGTGGCAGTAAAGCATAATAAGCAGAACTCCCAGCTGAGGCTTGCAAGTGAGCTTTGAGTCCCACTGCAGCACGGGATGTGATTTGGATTCTCTTGTGCCTCAGTTTCCCTGTGTGGAAACAGTAATGATCCCTTTTCTGAAGTCCTTTGACATCTGAAGAAGCCGAGTGCTGTAGAAAAGCTTGCTCGCTATTATGTGTACATTTAAAACAAAACTTAATGCTTCAGTGCTTTGCTAGGTTGGGGGTGAATGTGCTTAGTGCTTTGTGTGATCGAGCTGTAGATTACATAGGCAGTGGTTTGTAATAAGAGCCTTATCAGTAACAAAAACCCTTCTGTCATCCTCAGAGAAGCAACAATCGTATTTTAAAATGGTTGCCAAACGTGTTTATTTGAAGATGGTTGTTTCTAGCATAGCTCAAACCATTGTGTGGCAAGAGTTCAATTGCTTCCCAGTAAAGCCAACATTCAGAGCTTGGAAAACTGTTAGATAAACGTCAGTTTCTGCCATAATTTGTGGAATCAATACAAACTGAGTCAAAGAATCACAAACAGTAATGTGAAAATAAAATGATCTGTGTTATGGTTTTTAAGTAAATGATGATAAACTAATAAATGCCATTAGCTGCTGCCATTACTTTGTTGAATTTAGCTGATGTTACTGTGTTGACTTTAAAAGCTATCAGCTTAACTATATAAATCCATTTGACATGTCTTTATTCAGATAAAACTTTAATACTGCAAGTGTAGCAAATTAGATGCAAATGCTCTTTTTATTTTAAGTATATTTAAAGCTGCCTTTTCAATGCAAATTTTACAGGAAATCTCAACAAGCTAGGACAGACATCTTAGCTGTCAGCGTGCAGCACTTTCATTTCGGGCTCAGGCATGGGAGCTGCATTTTGTCCCTGCAGACTGAGATAATTAAAACTACAGAGAGATGGTTTTAAATATACATGATACACAGTTACTTAAATTGTGGGATAATGCATAAATGCAGTCCTTAACGTTTTTGGTAGCACAACACTGACCAGACGACATAGCAGGGTAAATTGGAGAGAACAATTTTATTTCTGCGTAAACAGTTTTATGGTTTGTTGGGTTTTGTTTTGTTTTACTTTTCACCTGAATTATTGTGGAGGCGCAGAAATACCAATTCAAAGCCTGGGTTGTGAATGCCCTCATTAAAACGACACTGATACCATTAACTTTTTTTTTTTTTTTCCCCTTCTTTGCTTTTTTTCTTTCTTTTTAAATTATGCTTTAACTTCTTTGTTTTTGAGCAGTCCACAGCCTCCTTGGAATACATATCTATTTCAGCTTTCATTTGCTGAACCCCCTGAATGAGTTTATCCAAACAATGTGAATTTACTCAGATCTTTTTAAAATCCCACATCTCTTGTGGTTGATAAAGCTGACTTTAGCTAAGAAGAGTTGGATCAGGGTGATTTAAATTTCACAGTGAAAATGATAAGGGCTTTACTAGAAATAATAAGCACATTCAAATACTGTCATGGGCAAACAGTTGAATGTGCAGTGAGAAATTCGGCAAGGCTAGTCTTTTCCAGTGTTGATTTAATGAAGCAATGGATAGTAAAATAGAAAAAAAATAACTCGCATTGAGAGGTAAACTTACGTTAATGCCTTATCAGTAGTTTTATAAAGCATTATTCATTAAAAAGCAGCATTAATGCCCTAATAACTTTAAAAATATCATGCCGTTTAAAAGCAACAAAAAGCCCAAGCCAACCCACCAGGCAGGGAAGCAGAAGAGTCCCTTTGGCAGCCCTACAAACTGGCTGAGCGATACCCTGTTATTGTCAGGAGCCGCATGTTGGTTTGTTGAGCCCGCGGATAACTTGTGTTTCAGGGAAAGAAAAAGGAAAAAAACACAACACATCCACTTAAGCTTCAGGGCAAACAATACTGGCCCACTGCTTAAAATGGTTTTGAACATTTGCTTGTCCATTTCAACAGCACAGAGCCTCACCTTTCTCATTCAAATCGGGCGAGGAATCTGCACAGAGCCAATTGCAAAGGAAGGCTTGTCTGGAGCTGCTACATTTCCAGGATCAAAAGGTTCAAATCTATGAATCCAGATGTGCTTTGGAGCGAGAGGGCCATGCTGGCTATTGACCAGGCAGGCAGGAGGAGCAGAAGGCGAGCTGATTTTGGAGGCGGTGGGGCAGGCGGTTTACAGCCATCATTTGTGGGGTTGTGTGCAGCAAGGAGCGGGCATCCCGAATTAGCCAGCTCTGAGGCAGCTGGAAAACAATAAATCAGATGTGCATGGCACTTCCAAGAAGGGCTGAGAGAGAAGAAAAGGGAAGAAACATCACTGCGTTGCCAAAGGGCTGAGGTTAAGGATCCCTCTGTGCAATTGAGCAGTTTTTAATTCCCACCTCTGAATGCCTCCCTGTGTCAGGCGTCCGGGGCTCCTCCAAGGAGCCACCTCGCTGCTGCCAAGTGGGCAGCCTGCATGCGATTAGCCTGGGTTTTCACAGGTACCCCAGGGCCTTTATTTATTTACTTTTTCCCTTAAGGAAGGTGGTAAAAACCTACGGGGAGCTTCCTGCAATCAGCGCAGGGAGCAGCAGTCATTTGCAGGCATGCGAGATCAATATTCCTGCCCAAGCTTTCTGCCTGCACTTCCAGCCAGTAATTGTGGGGCTGTTCTCAATTCACGAATAGCGTGTATAAGGAAAAACTAATCTCTTCCAAGCAGCTCATTTCCATAGCTAACGACCAGAGAAGTACAACTGACTTTGTCACTGACAACTTCTTTGTGTTTGTAAACAGGTTTTGTGGGAATGAAACGTTTCTAAGGTGAAAAGAAATAGTTAGGAGCTCAAATCTTCCCATCGACCATCTCACATATTTCCTACATTTGGCTCATTACAGGACAAGTATGTCCTTTAAGACCCAGAGATTAATGAGGCATTTTACGAGACTAATACGTTTTAAATTTTAACACTGGAGTTAGCATCTATAATTGTACAATTATACGTTCATTTAGATTTTTTAAAGATAACTAATCACAGGTGACTAGAGCTGTGTGAAGAGGCAGAATTTATGTTTCTCCAGCTGTAGGAGTACTAAATCATGCAGGAATTGAAATTGTTTTCCTTCTGACAGATAGCTCAGGCAAGATTAGTCAGTCACTGTTTCAGATATAATGCTTTTTTTATTATGCATACTTTATGCGGGACTATTATATTTGTAACGTATACTTCTGCATACAGCAAATTAACTATTGTGTAATGCACGGACCAAGAAAGAGTGTCATTAGTCCTTGCTATCCCGCAGTTTCGAGCAGCTGGTGAAATATATACCAATCACCCAACAGCCAGCTTCGTGTTAACATGTATAACAAAGCCTCAGCGACTCCTGTTTGACAGAACTTTGCCGTGTAGTAATAAATAAGGCTGAATTATTGATGGTGATAACTGCTAATATTATTATGACCTCAATTAAGTGCTTTTTTCAGACGCATTAGCAACAAAAGGTCTTCTCTCTGCTCGGTGCTGTTTTGTCAAGTCCCACTTTACATTAAAATCGAATTGATCAAACCTATTTGCCATTTCGCTGTGAGTGGATAACCATAATGGGTAATCTATCAGCATGGTGCTCCCCTTAAAGCTATTAACACCTTTTGTTGTTTTACTCAAGTTTCCAAACGTGCTGAGAGGTTCAAAAAGGCAAACCCTACAATCTGTTAGGATTGCGCGGAGCTGTGACTTGTGGCACTCTTTTAATTACCATACTTTTTTAACTCGGCGGCTAAACATTGATATTTCTGACACTAAGTAAGTCTTTATTTACTTATGAAGCTGTGAGACAGCTAAATTAAAGCTGATTAGCAAGATGGCAGCTCCGCCGCTTGCAGCTGAGGTGAGTTTAGCTGCGGCGTGGCATCTCCCCACAGCTCGCTGCTTGACTCGTCCTCGCTGCGGCTGAGATCACTCAGCAGCAAGGCAAATAAAGGCAGCTTAGAGTTTTTGCCCTTTGGCAAATTGGCAAATTGTGTTAGCTACATGGGTATGTGTGTAAAGTGTGGAGCAGCCTGTTTGTTTGTGAGAGAGCTTTTATAAAAGGCAGGGGGAGATAATTTCCAGGGACAGGCTGTGGAGTGTGCATGCTTGGGGAGTTGTGGGATTACACTCATTAAAAAGTGAAGAGCTAATGAAATTAATCAGAGGAAAGACTGAGTAAACCGGAGAATACAAATATGGGCCTCCTGTCTCGGGGAGGTTGCCACTTTTCACTTAAGTCTCCGTTGGAAATTCCTGCCCTCCTGGAACCATTCCTCACGTTTGTGTGTCTGGATTTTGGAGATTTGCCTCCTCAATACTTGTATGGGGCTCCATGGCAAAAGACAGAGGGAATTCCTGGTTTACTCACTCATGTCAAGCCTAGACTAAGAGTGCCTGGGCTGTGATTCATCACCGCTTGTGTAATGCTGATGCAAAGCCCAAGTGAAAGTAGGTGGTACCGCCTGCACCAGCACAAAACCCCAGTCATATTTTTGCTGACAATCTCAACAGAAAACCCTGGTTGGAATAAGCGAGGATGTCCTTTATTGCCTCACATGTTCCTGTTGCTTTCTTTTTGTTTATATCGACAACAAAAAAACCCTCCCTGTCTGATTGCGCTGCTGATAGCCTTGGTGAGCGTCCCATTCATGGAGGATGAAGAGCCCAGGGGGAGCCTTGCCTGGCAGGAGGGAGCTGTCAGCACAAAGCAGCGGCTCCTGCTCCACCATGGCTTGCTGCTGGCACAAGGGGAGTCGGTGCCACTGATGTAAAGGAGGTTACGCCTTTTGTGACGTTAACGTCAGCAATGGCTTTGGCCCTTTTGCTTCTGCATACCGTAGTGAGTCAAAAGCAGGGTGAAATGAAGAAATATTTATGTTGGCTTCCAAACCAGATTGAAGATAAATTGCTGTTAAGCTCCAGTTCTGTCTAACCGTTGATACGTGTAATATAGCAAATTAATTAAAAGCTTACAGTCACAATATATAGGGATTTCAATTGTTTTAAAGCAGTGGTTAGTCTTTCAGCAACTGGAAGTTACACGTGACCGAGTTATTCAGTAGTCAGCACTTCCAGAACTGTCTGTTTCAAGTAGTTTACTACACTTACTATTTCTTCTTGTCAATCATATTTTGTGCATTTTGATCTTGCGTTGAACAAACCAGAACCATCCTTTGCCCATTTTATGAGTGTCCTGCAAAGCAGGGTATGAAGCGGGTTGATGACAGCCCATCCATCTCACTGTTTTTGAAAGGGATTCTCCTACTGGACATCATGGGGAGAAGCGTTTTTCTGAAGCCCACCCACCTAGTCCCCCTTCAGAAGTGGCTGCATTTTCCTAAGGCGTTTCTTGGAGGGGTAACCTGCATATCAAACAGCAGATTTCGTAGTGCCATATAGCGATGTTGACTTTACTGATGCTTCAGCTGCTGTTGTCTTAATATGGGCTGTCGCTCGCATGTCAGCTGGAAACAAAAATCAATAAGCAATGAGAATGGGAGTAAAGGGAAACCAGAGAAACAAAATGATGAACAAGAATTTGGTATCTCCCCTCGTATACTCCCAGTCAGCCGCTGTGTGCCTCTTACCCTTTTGGAGGATCCGCAGCTAATCCCTGCGGCCTCGTGCTTGCAGGACTTCAGGGCTCTGCCTGCTGTGGGCAGGAGGAACTCCAGGCCCAGTGGCCATACAGGGCCTGCTCCCACCCCCTTGGACCCGGCTGCAGAACACGCAGGGGCCTCGCTGAAGGGCAGCCCCTGGGGCTAAATGGCCATGGCCACCCCGTCCCTGCTCCCAGCCCAGGTACAGGGTACACAGGCGGCCCAGCTCTGTGTGTGGGTGTCACATACAGACACACAGCTAACAATGTTAAAGAAATAAACATTTGTTTATTAACATAACATTGTTTTCTACAATTCAGTGGGTATTTACCTAGCTCATGAAGGGGTCTGCTTGGGTTGCTGGAGCTGGCACTTCCACCTCTGCCCCTCTTGGGGCGTGTGGGGTTGGTGGTTTGGGTTGCGTGTGTAGGTAAAGGGAATGTGTGTGTAGAGGGGCACTGAAGTGGAAGCAGGAGCTGGAGGAGGAAGCAATCCGTTTAAATGAATAACCGTGCCAAAAGCCCAGTCATAAGGTACAGACGGGGGAGGCCGTTAATGAAAGCACCGAAGCAGCCACATCTGTGATTGAATACTCAGTCTTTTAGTCCCTACTGCTGTGTTTACTGCTCCTTAATGTGGTATTGTTTACTCACAATTAAACCCTTTGCCATTAATTTAACTCTCAGATGTCGAATCGGTCACAGGGACCCAGATCCCGGACAGCTGGGCTCTGTACACTTGTTTAAGCACAGCTCTCGTTAGGAGGGAGAGAGCGTGGTGCAGCGAGCTGATGGCAGCACGGGCTGGCTGCTCTCCGTGGTCATCGGCCCCGCTCCCGGTCCTGCTCCCAGCCCCAGGAGCTGTGGGGGAAGCGTTACCCATTGTCAGCCGAAATTTCACACCAGAGATAACAAACGCTTGAGACCCAGGCGCTGCTCGGAGGAGATAAACACATTTTCCCCCATTAATTAAAACGTATCTGTAAATTTAAGCGGAGATGTTCGCTGTAATAAGTTTTGAACTGGTGACAAATGTCAACAGCAAAAGGGCCGAGATAAGGCGATGTCAGATCCGCGCGTGGCGATACGCGCCTTCGCGCCCCAGCCTTACACCGTGGGACGTCGTGGTCTGTACTGGTGGCTGATAGCAGGGGGTGAAGTAGCCCGCAGCGTGGGATGCCCGGGAGACGGAGGGGTCCTAGCAGAAAAGAGTGGTTTACGTCTTGTTGTGAACCTGGGGGCTTTCAGTGGTTTTGAATATTTGGTGTTTTGCTAAACTTCTCTCGCATTTCTTTTGTCTAAGATAAAACACTTCGGTGTACGTGCTGTACATTGATCGCCCAATGCACCTATTCCTGAACTTTCAACTGAAGTGACGCCCACCTATAGAATAAGTGTACATTTCTTCAAAAAAATCCTTTCAAACCCAAACAGACTTGTTGAGTAACATACTGTTACTGCCATAGCCAACTGATTTTAATCCCACGTGGCAGTGGGATCGCACTACTTAGTGGAGACCAGTAAGTTCACAGCAGAAACCGCGGGGAGTGCCTGATCTTGAGACAACCAGCATTACAATGGCCATGCAGCCCTTTCTTCTCCTCATCAGCCCCTCACAGGAGTAACGAGCTGGATGGCAGCTGGGAGGTCTGCGTGGGGATGGGGTCCAGTCACACTGCCCCAGCAGCCCTAATGCTGCAATGGTTTCTCCAGGCAGAGGGGCCACAGAAGCAGGGACGTGCCTGCTGGGGAACACACCTCCAGTTTACTCTCAAAACCAAACCAAAATGTATCTTTTCTTCTTTATCATCTCTACTGAACGTGCTAGAGATGTTTCTCGTGAAGGTGGATTTTGGTCTTTGCTCAGAACAACCGTGTCAGATAACCTGGTGAGGATGTGTAGACTTCTGGATGCTCCTGGCTGGTCCCTTCTTTAAAGCAGTGTCTGAAAAGGGGAGGTCTGCTTGTCCCAAGTCCATCCTTTCAGATTATTTAAATATTGCTGCATGAATGATTCCCAATGAACAGTTAGATCAACTTGCCTTCTTTTGGTAATTGCGGTATATCTACAGCTGTGCTTGAATTTCTTTAAGTTTATTACTAGACAAATACACCGTGCACCTTTCCTCACTAAACTGATCATAATTTGAAACTTTTATCAGAATGTAGGTGGCTTAGTGCTGACTGTCCATATAAATCAGCAGATATTTGTGCCTGTTCTCATAAGGCAAGCCTTGTAAGTACTGTGCAAATCTAAGATCTGGTTCCAATAACTGGTTGTGTTTTACTGATTTGCCTTTTAAATTCACCTCCTGTGAAAATCAGTGCCATCGAATCAGGGGAGCATGCTTAGGAAGTGAACGTGGGAGCCATAAAGTGACAGAAGTGATTCTGTTTAAAAGTCTGAAGTCAAAGTTAATTACGTTGTGCCTTGGTTTTGCATTCACCCTTTATTGGTTTTGGTGCAAACCCAGCAGCATGGAGCAGGTGCCTCCATGCACACTGTCCCAAGCCACCAACCCACCACCCGCCCGGCAAAGCAATGTGCCCATGAGTCCCACATCCCCCTGCACATCTTTGGGTGAGGATGTGTGTCCCCTCTTCCTAAGCCAGGTCCCAAAAAACACCCTTGGCAGAAGCGTAAAGCCCCTAACACTGCTCCGTATCCCCCTCAGGGCCACTGTTGCACCCCAGGCAGGCACAGCTTGGGGCTCACTCCCGATGGGGATGGGGACAGGATGGGATGAGCCCCATTTTCTCCTCCTTTGGGGTCTGCCCCGTTTTATGGGGCGCTGGCAGTGGCTACACCTGCGGCTCTAACCGAGTTAACCGAAATGTTATAGCGGTCGGTGAAAGGGAGAGGTCAGAGGCCAGGGGTCAGCCTTTTGGCAGTGGCAGGGAGGAGGAGCGGGATGAAGGCTCGCTACGTTGCCTGCCTCGTCCAGCTGGGAAGGCGCTGTGCTGCCGCTCTGGTGTCCCGGCATTTGCGTGGGCAATTCTGGGCATTGTCATGTGAATAGGGGTTAAATTATTCTGCTTTGTCATTAAGTGATCCTCGATTGGCAATCCGCTACACAATGGGTGATCATTAGGGAAAGGCCATAAAACTGTTACACCAGTTAGGGGTGAATGGTGAATGAAGCCAGATATCTCCAGCACCAGTTCCCCGCCCTCCCCCGCCGGCTGCAGCTGCTGGAGACGCAATTGAAAGCAGAAACGTGGAGGCTCAGAACAACCCTTTCTTTAAGAGCTCCCCTAATTTCGTTTTGAAAGTGTCTGCATTGAAAGGAACAGCAGATGGACCTTCTGAGAGTTACCTAAGGCATACCGAGTGTGGTCGCTTCCCGAGATTTTGTTGTCTCGGTTTAGGTGATGTTTTGGTTAAAGCCCAGCTTGCTGGAGTACCGAGACTGCATCAGATCGTGACCCTTAAAAGTGGAAGTGCCCCGTGGCTTGTTAGTTTCAGAGAAAGTCATGAACATGAGACGAAAGCCCCAAATAGCACAAGAACTGCACGACACAGAAGGACGTGCAACTTGCTTGATGCAAGTGCCTCCAACCCCAGAAGCTCACGGTGTCCCACGGCCTGAGCCATGGCTTCTGGGGGCTCCAGGCTGATAGTTGCCATTGAAGTCTGGACGTGGGCTTCCCAACCCAAAGTCCCCAAAAAGTAGGGCTCATTTGCTTCTTTGTCCCCTCCACTTCCCCCAGCATGGTCCCAGGTCCAGCTCCTGCCTGGCCCCATGTCCTCTGCCATTTCATCGCCCTGGAGGAGCAGGAAGGCAGGAGCTTGTGGTTAGGTAGGACAGTGCTGGTCCTGGCTTGCAGCAGTGGAGTTGCCAAGGGACCAATGCATGAGAAAGAGCTCTTGTTATAGCTGATTGACAGCTCCCATCCAGCCTTACCTGACTTCACCGCTCTTTGTGTTTGCAGTCGTGGTGCTCTAGGTGACCCCTGGGGATGGGGTTTTCCAACAGCTGCCCAGATAGTTCCAGCCATGCTCCTGGGAATGGTGATTTTTCCAGGACTGAAAAGCCAGCATAGCTTTTAACTAAAACTGGAGAGCTAATTAACTGCTTAGTGATTTGTCCTTGCTTTTTTATATTCCAATTATGATTGCAGCTCATCTCACTTGAGAAAGAACATGCTCTGTGGCCTGCAAAGAGACTTATTTCTTCGACTACAATTAACAATAGGATTTCTGCCTAGTAATTAAAGATATGCTGTTGCAAGCTGAGTAAGTGGGCTACAAACAGCCCACTGTCCACTGGGGACGCTCTGAATTGTCATGTTTTATTTGTGGTTCCCTACATCCCTAGATGTGCAGTCAGACCCCAAGCCTGCACACAGCCGCTGCTTTGCATGACTCGGAAAGATCCATTGTGTTCAGGGCCTTTGGAGAGTATCATGGTGATGAGTGCATGAGATCAGACGTTGTGCTGTACATCTGCCTTTAAAAGGGAAAAAAGCAAAGAAGTAGGAAAACGTCCCCATTTCTACATTGAAGTTCTAGAATAGCAATAGTCAAAGATGTTGTGAATAACAATAGACGAAGGTGCTGTAATAGATTCCATGCATTTTCCAACATCTGAATTTCCCTTTAAACTTGTACTAGGTAAATGTTACTCAGTTGCCCTTTTAGAAAACAACAATTTGACTTTTTTCCCCTCTTTCTATTCTGACAAATATTGGTCTTGATGAGTGTTAAGGGACTAAAAACGCTAAACATCAAAGTGCTCATTATCAACCAGCCAGCTGCACTCCTCGCTGCACCTCCTCATCACACACAAACCCACTCTTTTCTGTAGGGACTGCCCCCCGCCCCCCCGAGACACGGAACAAGTTCTTCTCTACGCTAACAGTGCACAACATTGTCAAATGATGTGTAATGATTTTATAATGTGAACTAATGCCACTAGGGACCGAACTGAGACTTCTGATTTCATTACACTCCCTGCTGAGACTGGTTTGGAATATGAATTTGGGGCGAAGATAAAAGGCTGTGCTCACATCCCTTACCCATCAACCCTTGACCAGTATTTTTTGGCGTGGGTCCAGACAAGGATCCGGCCCAAGGTGTCTCACGAAAAAAAACCTTGCGATTTATCTATGTTGCTATAAAACACTAGGAGTGCAAACAAGTACCTTTACTGAGCAAACCTGCGTGCCGTGAGTGGAAGCTCAGCAGAAGTTAGCAGCTGCCCTGCTGGGTCAGAGTCTGGCCAAGGCTGGCCCAAAAATGTGCTTAAAAGCTACTCTTTGTTAATAGTGGGCCACAGAGTGTCTGTGCTATGATAGGTTAGCTAGAGGTGTTATTTATTTATTCATTTTATTTATTTTTTAATTAAGATAATTGTATTACCTAACAAATTCTTTAATTTGGATATAGCTCTAGAAATGTACATTCAGTTATCTGCGTAAGGTCTTTTTATACAGTGATAAAAATGTAACCACACTAACAAATGATGTTCTTTTACATGTTGTTATCAGTTGCCATGAAGCCTAGGACACCTGTCTGTTTTAAGTAATTTCATTTTTCTGTGTCCTAAGAGACCATGAAAAACAGAAAAATGCCATAACATTTTTCTCTAGAATGGATAATATGAGAATTAGTTTCCTTCTTTATTCAGATGGAAGGGAATAAAAAAAAAGGCTTTCAGTCAAATGCTTGTCTATGGTAACTGTGTCTGGTTCTATTGTTTTCAAGACAGTTTATCCCATTTGTACCAGCAGAAAATGTAGGCCGTGCCAGTGACAGCAGGCAGACAAACACCCCAAATGTCTAGCTAATTTTGAAATGTAATCTACCTGGTAACGTGTGATATGGAAACTAACTGTCGTTTATGTACTCTTAAAGCACTTCAGATGCAGGAGGGATAGAAACTAATCCGCCTTCAAAGGTAATTATATTGGGAATTACACTACTTCCTGCAGTAAACTCTATTTGGCACCCTGCCCCTTTTTTCCAGTCCTACACCATTGCCCCTGTTTTAGATATGAGTTAGAGTTAACCGTAAGCACATTACATTCAGTAGGTGAAATGGAAGGGGGGATCCTCACAAAGATACAGAGGCACCTGAAATAGAAGTGGTGATTAAGTTTGTTTCCTGTTGTGCTCATACATACCCGACAAATGATTTACGTTCATCATCTAATATATTTAAACTATCTTGGTTGTAGGGGTCGCAGCCGCTATGAGATGGGAGGAAAGACAATACTAATCAAAAGTAAACCATGCCACTTTTTTCTCTAGTGCCGCTAATCTTAATTGAATCAATCTCATGGCAGATGTTGACAGTGAAAGATTGCTCGAACCTGGGAGGCCAAGCTGGACAGAGCTTCCAGAATAAATAAATAAAAAACTCTTCCTTAATCATTAATTTGTTCATTCACTCCCATTTGCTTCCATTCTTCAATGTCTTAGAAGATGTACCCCACGCAACCTCCTTCTCCAGCAATCATTTCCTAGTGTTTCTCCCAATATACTCACGTGTTTTTGAAGAAACTAATTTGCCTGAGACAAATGCAGCAGAGATGCTATTTTTTTTAAGAGAAATGTAGATGGATTTTATAAATTGATCATTTTGCTATTAAAAAAGATAGCATTTCTAATGAGTTGCAACAAAATGGTGGCATTTTGGTGCTGAAATATTTCCCGTTAGAGGATATTAGATAAATCCTACTTAGAATAGGATGGAGCTGAGGAATAGTTTACAACCTATTCATGGATTTGCAGTAGCCCTGGTCCTACAGAAGGAAGGCAGAGAGGTGAAAACCTGTTGAAGTTGGTGGAAAAAAGCAGAGAAAAACCTTTGTACCCTCTGGGTCAGGTAAATGTATCTGAGGGTTCCATGGTGCTGTAACAGCACTTTGCTTTATAGGCATTGAACTGTAGGTCCGTGAACTTCATAAAACTACTCAAGTTTATTAACACACAAGACAGGGGAAGACACATAGTGTAAGAGCTCTTATTTCTCCTCTGGTCTTCCTATCAACAGCTGATTGTGTTTGCTGAATTACAAGAGTGAAAATCTTAAAAACCTAGGACCTGAAAATGAAACGTGAAAGGGTAGAGGTGTCTCTGCAGGATCAGGACCTTAAAAGGCTACATTGAAGTCTCTCTCAAGATAAAACTAGATTAGATTTATTCTTGCTAACAAGTAGGTTTAATTAAATAATATTGGCAAGACTCTGACGTATTAGGAAAAAGGTTTTGATGAACATCATAGTATTTGTATTTTATATAATTTATTATTGGCCCATATACTTTAAAACATTGCTGTATCATGCATTAATAAGACTCTAATTATATGCAATTTAATGCCATTTGATGATGAAAAGCAGATTTACTGGCCATGTGCAATAAAATCTCTGACATAGTAGCAAAACCTCACTAGAGATGTAATTGTTTGTGCTGAGCATATATTGTTTACACTAAACTTAAGTATAACAGCGTGTACATAACACTCACTTGTTTCCCCAATGTGTTTATTCTGTCTATAAAGCAGCTCTGTTTTATTATTCCGTTTGATTTGGGTTTGTGCAGACAGAGTTGCTCTTAAGAGAGGGCCGCTCTTAAGTCATTCCTCAGGGATCGATTGCACTGTGTTACTTGAACTTCTTCCCAAAGCAAGGAAGTCACATTTCACTTCATACTGTGGCATTAAAAAAAAAAAGTCAAATATAGTTCTCAGAAATTAAAAACCCTTTGTGCTTTAGTAGCTCAAGCTAGTGTCATTTACAAAAGTACCTAAGAAATTCTACAAGAAAAAAGCCCAACCCTTTCAAATGACAAATAAATCATTTCATCCCATGTTTAAAATAAAGACAGCAAATTTGGTCAAGTCTCTTCCTCAAGCCTACCCTCTTTTAAAGTGTCTTCTTGTTTTATTTTGATGTATACCTGCAGCAGAATAATTAAAATTTACAAACCAGTGATGGTGAAGTTGTTCACATTATTCTGAGGGCAATAAATCCACGTGCACGTAGTTTTGTATTATAGTGATCATTTAAGTGAGTGTAATTTTAACATTTTGATGACAGTTTTAGGATCCTACCAAGCAGTGATAAAGCTAGCAGTTATACTATGTGATAATTCTGCCTTTCATTATAATGCAGAGTTTCTCCATGCTAAATCAGGCCAAGATGCAAGCTATTACCCCTGGGCAAAATTCATTCATTATGCATGTACGTTATTCCTAAAATTATTGATTAGACTTTTCATAATAGTTATTTTTTGTGCATTAACTTTTTCTGTTGTATTAATATTAAGGATACCTCCATTATACTTGAGTATTTCCTGAATAATAAACACAATCTTAGGGCCTCTAATACTTTCTTTAAGTTCAAAGCTATCGTCAGGTATAGTGTTTTCAGTCCACAGTGTAATTATGAAGCAGTGTATTGAGCTGTGTTAAAGGAAAACATGAGGAAAAGAGGGGAACGGATGGGCTGTGCATCCCTGCATTGGGTTTCAAGACATGGCCCAGAAACCTCTTGTTATAAGGAAAGTCAGAAATGACTCTGCTGAAGCCGATTACATTTCACTAGTGCAGATTTAGTACCAGGTGGCGTCATCTTTTATGCAATACGGGAACATAGGAGCTGCTCCAGAAAGCAGGCAGGTGAAGCCATTGTCAGCTGGGAATTTCAGCAAGAAGCAAGCTGGGCTTTGCTGGCAGAGGTGCTCAGTTGTGACGTAGGATTTTGAGGGCCCGACTGCACTTTTAGTGATGTCTCTGGCAGCTCTGAGGACATGCGGAAAGGAACGACAATTCCGGCATAATGCATTTCCTTACCTGCTCTTTAATCTCCTTACTCTTGAGATCATTGTGGTCTGTAAGATTAACTACTTTGTAAACCGGCAATTTTCAGGGCAGATCTGGCCATTGCCAGATGTTGCATATGAGATGATATCATCTGTTCTGTCACTAATCACCTCGTGCAGCCTGGCCGCGAGAGAGGAAACTCAATAGCAGAGGAGACAACACGGCAGGGGAGAGGATTTGGGATCAGTGGGGCTGGGTATAAAGGGAAGCAGGCATTCTGTGCTGTCCTGCACGTGTCCACCAAGGCCTCGTCTCCTTGGTTGGTGAAGAGCAATCAGATGATTTGTTTGTTGGGCTTTTGAGATGCTGTAGTGACATTTACTGTCACTTCAACTCTGTTGTACCCACGGCAGAAAATTGGGTGGGCTGGTGGGATCTGTCCCCAAGGTCAGCTCTGCCCTGCAGACCACAGCTGGGGCCTGGTGGAGAGGACGGTGCCAGCTGACCCGCATCTGTTCCCAGTGTGAGCACACAGGAGAGGAAAGGCTCTCTGGTTAGCTATTCCTGAGCACATTTGCATAGGGGTAGGTGCAGTTCAGCCCTAAATCTCTGTATCAGCATAGCTCATTGTTTAATTAAGGGATAAATTTTTGTGTTTGGATTACAAGATGTGATGAATTCTCCCTTATCCTTTTTCCTGGCATATGTACTAGTACAGCATTGTGTTTTAATTTTTATTTTAATTTTATTTTTTACATGCTGTCTTTTCCATAGCACCCCAGCACTTTACTTTCTCCTGGTCTGGTAGTGAACTCCACGCAGTGATGCAGAGACTTGCCCAGTCACTAGGCAGGAGAGACAACTCATGTAGTTTGTGGCTACAGAGGCACCCCAAGGCAACCAGGTTCTAGCTGATGCTATTCAGCAACTCTCTCTCCTTTCTTGCCTTCTAGTCAGAGATGTGATAGGAGCAAGGTGAAGACAAGAGGAGCCATCATACAGGCAAGAGGAGACTTTTTTCCCCTTGTTGCCTGCATGGCTTTTATGGCTTCTACACATCCGAAAAGAATAAAGGAGTGTGAGTGGAAGTGAAAGCTGTCCCTTAGCAAGTCCCCATGCTTCTTAGAGCTTCCATTTCTAATGAGCCAGCAAACAGCTGTTGTAAGGACAGGCAGAAATAGTCAGTTTTACATCAGCTGATAAAATAAAACCAGGAAAAGGTCTAGTGTTCATTAGCCATTTTGTTATCTTCCAACTGGAGGAAGTGCTTTCTTTGGGGAATGACTTCAGAGACTTGGATTTTCATGGTTCGCTAACTGTAATAAATAAATCTGAATAAATCCAAACTTCAATGCCAAGGACTGAATCAACCCCCCTTATTTTTCTACTGGAAATATCCTGGCATTAAAAGGCTTAGCATGTTGGGCTGTGCTGCTTAACAATGAGGCGAAGCATGGTGCAGCTGACTGTGGAAGTAACTGAAAAATGCTGGAGCTCTTCTGTAGCTTTCCTGAAAGAGATAGTTTGAAGTTGCACGCTCAGACTTTTTCTTCAAATGACTAATCCACTCTCTTGTGACCTATCTTTAGTTTGATATTGAATCAGGAACAGGAACTGTAGCTTCGGCTGACCCCAAACATTTAGTTACATTAATCACAGGGTGTTTTTGGACTCCGAGCGTACCGAATGAAAGACACTTGCTTTGCGAGACATTGATCAAACAGTCTACAGGTATCAGTACATCGAGGCACATTAATCATCTGGTGCATTATCAGTTCCACCAGGAGAATATGTAAATGTGATTCCTGTCAATGATAAGGGAAAGCAGAATTTATTTTTAAAAGTGGTCCATCTGGAGCTGTTGATATAATCTTACTTAAGACAATAGGTTGTAAAGATACATTTTAGCAGTGCTGCCAATGAACATAAAGAACAAGCAAATTAAAGCTATCAAAAAAAAAAAAAAAGTTAAAAAAGAGAAAAAGATAGTGGCTATACTTCAGTCACTTGTGGGAATTGCTGTTCCACATCATCACAGAGGATTTTTTCTGCTTAATAAAACAGTGTGGTTTTATGAAAGCTCTTATACTTGTTCTGTAACCACAACAGCTTTGTTGAAGAGTGATGCTATTCTACTCTCTGCTTCAGTGCTCTTGCCCTAGAATACACCTGTGCTACACTTGCCTTGCGGCTAAGGACGGGATGCTTGTACTCACTGTGAAGCTCCGAGGCGATGGCTCGCCTTTGCGGGTGGCTCACCTGCACTCCTATTAATGGGGCCACCTGGCTGAGGGATGCAACGTGCATCTTGCTGAAATCATTTCTGCATAGTCCTTCTTATAGAATTAATTAGTTTACTCTCTTTCTTTGAAAAAAAAAAAGTCCATTTCTTTTCTTTTATCTTCTTTTCTCTGTTTTCTTTCTTTCTTGCTTTCTTTTTTAACCTGGAGCCAGATCAGTATTCTGCCAGATGGGCAGCCACACAAATATGTATCCTGTCAGTGTGGGTGTGTGAAAAGCTCATTCCCCTCTCATGAAGACATGTTTCCTGGCAGAAATATTACTTGAGGTCTTTCCTAAAGGGATTAGAGACCTAGGGCATGGAGTATGATAAAGAATGAACGTGTAAAATGGTCATCTCAGTTTTACTTCATGTCCCTTTAGTATTCTTTTGTACTTTCCCAGCATCTTTGGGCTACAAAAGTGGAACAAGGAGGCCTTGAGGAAGATGAGTGCCTTTCTTTAAAGGGCATGGATCTTGCTAGCTTTTGGTCCCTGAAGATTGGAAGAAATGCAGTGTAAGCAGTATGCAAAGACCAAGGACAGAATTTGCTTTGGGTCTGTGGTGTTGGCTCAGCTCAAGTTGGGAGGAAGCTCCCTACAGTGTAGGATCAAGAAAGATTTTAGGATTTCTAAGTATTTTGAGGGGCACATGGACTAAATTTTGAAGATTTTCAATGAACAGAGTTAAAAAGTATTTTTGAGAGATTAGGGTTGTAAAGCTGCCTAATGAATGCCTTGCCATCTTGTAGCTGAGGCAAGATTCACAGGGTTTGTGTTTTCTCTCCCTGCAGGAGAGTATTTGGATCTGCCATACGGTCAACATTATGGTTCTCATTTAAATGTGCAAGAGTTAGGAAAACTCAAATATAATTGTATTGTGTTTATATAAACAAGACATGATTAACTGCACATGCACGATGTTGCTTGGGACGCTCGCAAAGAAAACAATGTACAATTTCTGCACATGGAAAAGAAATCTTTGAATCTTCTTGCTTTTGCAAGTTTAATATTGTTTGTCATCATGTTGCAACCATGTGCCCTTCATAATTATATTTACAAATACATTACTTGTACTTTTTTTCAAGGGCAAAGGATTATGTCTGCACATTTCAATAATTAGTCATACAGTGTATTAGAAGTGCCTTACGGATTCTCTTTATCATATCTCGCTGTTGAGCAACACCCCAGTGTTGCTGTTAAGTGAAAGTGCTTGTTGAAATGCTGGATTTTTGTAGAAATGGCTCCAGCTTTCACTGACTGCAGTAAAGATGGGGAGGACACCAGCGTGCTCTTGAGACACTCAGTGTGTAGCTGCACCTGCAGATAACACTTAAAGGCATTTTTATAGAGAGTTTTAAAGATCTTAGTTTTGGGGGAGAAAAATAGGTGCAAGTTATTTGTGGTTTGCAGTTCTTAAAGATCTTTCAAGAAAAGACCTGCTACTGACGTTTTCCGTGTCCTCATCTGCTTCTCTAGAGAACACAGCTGGAAGTTAGCTAGATGTTTACGCAGTAAATTAGGTAGGCTTTCAACATGCCTTGCTCGCTGTTAAAACTGTAAAATAAACTCATGACTTGTTTAGGAAAGGGATAAACTATACAGGGTAAATGGGTATGTAATAATATACTCCAGTGGTCACCAAAAGCTTTGGGAACCTACAAGCTCAGTGAGTGAACGTATGCCAGCTGATGTGTTCAGGAAAAGCAAGGAGAACAAAAAGCCTCCAAAATGACCAGAAATCCACAAAGTTTCTAGAACAAGACGGAAAACTTGGTGGTAGATGAGATCAGCAGAGCTCAGCGGGGCTGAGGACTCCGGGACTACCAGGACAGGCCAGGAGCCACCGGCACTGCCAGGGTGGCCCAGGGGATGGGCTAGTGGCAGAGGGACCCGAGGGACAAAACCAGCCCTGCCTGGGCAGGGGCTGAGCTTAGCAGTCTTCTGCGTGGCTGACGAGAGCTGGAAATGACAAGTCAGGAGATTGTCAGCCAGTGCACCCATTTCTCTCTTCCCTCCATCCCTCCCTTGGTTTTTGCTTTCCTTCAACTCTCTCACTCGCCTTCCCACTTTCTTTCTTCTGCTTCTCAGTTATAGCATCACGCTGGAGCATTTAAGAGTGTCTGTAATGAAACAAGACTTCTGCTGCCAGCAGTCATTTTTCTAAGGTGTAATGAACTAACTGATAAAAATAGCTGATTATAGTAGCAAGTTCAGGCCATAGTAGTAAAGGGAGACTCAGCGTTTCCATTACAAGCCTCATTATTGAGGGGTTTATAGCTCAGTTATTAAAAAGAAGGTGCTATGAGATTTGGCATTTGTTATTACAGTAGAGAGATTTTTTTTTTTTGAGTGAAGTATTTAAAAAATCTGATTTATTTTATGGTATTCGCTTTCATTCTCATGGCCCATGGGCATAGGAAAGATAATGGGAAAAAATATGTGCCCGTGCTAGTGGCAGATGGCAAAGGGGGACAAATAGTGTATCGCAGAACAGAACAAAAATTGCTGTCCAGGTCTTGAAAGAACTGCTCTTTGGGCAATTCTGAGCCCATTGCACATCAGAGAAGCAGGCAGCTGGTGCCACATAATGTGCCTGTGTTGGCTTGGACGTTGTGGCCCTGGGATGGCTGGGGTGTTGCAGGGTTTGAGGTCTAGCACCAGCACTAGGGCTTGGACATCCCTGGAGACTTCGGAAATTCAGAGTGACGATGAGTCCACTTCTGAGACCATTTCTTCTATCCATTTTTCCCTCTGAGAAGCTCTAATTCGTGGTTGATGCCTTATTAACAGCACAGATTGTATGACTATGTCATACTGTGTCTGTCTATGATATAGTCATGCCATGGTCCATGGTTTATCCCAGAGGAAACTTCCAGAAGAGGAAAAAGTTGTCTGATGTTGGCCTCGGGCTGCAGGAGTCTCTGTGACCATGGGGCTCTGATTATAAGTTGTGTCTTCACTAGAGGTAAATATGGTTCATTACACATTAGGATCATTTCCCTTTAAGCAAAGTAATAGGCTGTTCGAAATCCCATTTGGGGATGATAGGATGGTGTGTGGTATTGGGGAAGTATTCAAAGATCCAGAGAGCACCAGTTGAATTCAGACGATTAAATGGATATCATTAGAAAAACAAATTTTATTAATATAACATTAAAGAACAATGAAAATAACAAGAGATGGAACGCAAAGGCCATAAAATATGTGCTATACATTGGATAGGGATATAAAAACATACAATTCTATAAATTGAGTAATTTTATTGCCTTTTCAAAACAGTTTTTAGTGACAAATAGTGATCCCAAAGGATCACTGCAATGGGGCTATCTTCCATGTTTCAATAAGCTTTCTTTTTTTCTCTCCTTTTTCCTTTTCCTTTTGAATGAAATATGTGCTCAGCGTTAAGAGTATGAGCAGCCTCATTGATTGCAACAGAACTGCTTATGTGCTTATAGATAAGCAAGCAGGGAAGGTATGCAAGAATTGCCTGCTTTTTAGTATGTATAAAAGCCTTCAAGTAAGAGGTAAGCAGTTTTAGCAATGTCAATATCCTATCAGGTCTGGGTATGTTGCTTTTTGTATTTTTTTCTTTAGCAATCGTGGAACGCTCCATATCTCAGTAATTTCCAGGAGGACTTTTTTTCCCCATTTATGATTCACTGAGTTCTGGAAATATTTTAAAGATTCTTTACACATTTCTAAACGGAGGTTTTCTTATCTCAAAGTATGTGGTTCTCTGCATATGTCTTGCTAGAATGGAGCTTTGTTTTTCTATAATGTTGTGGTTATTTTTAAAACTTTAGTTAACATTCTGGATACCTATGTGTTTTTTGTTGTTGGTGGTGGTTTTTTGTTTCGTTTAGGTTTTGGTTTTGTTTTCAGGGGAAGATGGCTTGTAAAATACAGATGGATATTCAAAAGCCTCTATTTACTACACCTGAACTGTTTGGGTTTGAGATGAGCAAATATTAGAGAAATGTTGTTTACCTGGAATTTTCAAAGATGTCCCAAAGGCAGCCAGCTGGAAATATTAAAGAAGGAAGGCTAAGATATTTATGGGGAGCACCGTGGTGGCTCTCTCCATCAGGAGCACTATAAGAGACACTGTTTATAAATGGATTATGAGCTTCAAACGTTTTATTAGGATTTTTATTTGTGCCCGTTACAGCTAGGTGTGTTATAATTGACCCACACTTACTGCAGTTGCTAAGCAAGTCTGTTCTCCAGTTATCTGAGAACATATTCACAGCATGCTTGGTAACTGTGTAATTCAGGAATGCGAGCTCACCTTCAATGATAAGTTTCTCTTTTCTTCTAAATAATAAAATACTTCCAGGAATATGGCTGCAGATCGGAAATTCCAGCCCTGCTTTTCCAATGCCCCCTTTGTTGGCTGTTGTAGAGCCGGGGTCTTGACTGCTTCTCTGTCTGGCTGCCCTGTTGGAAGGGGAAACGCCTGCAGACACGGCGTGAGAGCAGATTGCTGATGAGCTGCCTCGTGCCTTTAGGTTTGAGTTTCCTCTGGCTTTAACCGGACCAGACTGAATGCAGTTGCTTTCATGTGTGCAGGAAAGATGGCTATGTGCAAAATCCCCGTTGGACTCCAATCATAAAAGCCTTTGAGGAGGAGGAAGCAGATATTTCACCAGGCTTGTTGGTCTGAAAACTAACTGTTTGCCCATTTGTCTGTGGCCTGCGTGCACAGTGACTGCAGAATACCCACTCAGTGCTTGCAAATGGTGTATTTTTAGTGCGCTCCCATGTTAAACCATTGCTTTGCTAACACGTCCCTTGGGCTGCAGCTGCAGCCTCGAGTCAGAAGACATCTCCTTTGCTGAATATACACAGAACAAAAACTATCCCCATTCGAAGGCGGCATCTCATGGGGGGAAGGGGAGGAGGGAGGGTGCAGAAGCAGGATGCTGCTTGTGACTGACATGCGCCTTAATATCTGATGTGGCTTTCACACTTGGAAATATTCAGGACTCCATATGTTCCAAAAACCCCACTGAACAGTGTATATAACATTGCCTTTATCATTCTTTAATCTCAGTTTAATTGCTGTGGTCAAATTACCCCACACTTAATAACCCACAGCTTGGTGTATTATTTAATATGGTTGACACATACTTTGTTTTAAATGTCAGTGCTGGTAAAGCCCTGGAGTTGGCAATGCTGTGCATGATAGATGGCAGAGGAGATGGATCATCTGTTCTTTGTCTGTGCTGTTGGTATGTTGGCTGCAACTTTTTCAACTGTGACACTAGACTCATGCCAAACCCAAAGCTACTGAATGGGTAACATTATCCCTTGTATCTGATGTTTGTAGCTGATCATTCTCAATTTCTCTGGCTGTTTTTACAGGAATGTGTAATACTATATCACCCAAGCCGAAGTGGCGAACTAGTGTTGTTTCAAATGGGCTGATTTAATTATTTCAGCACCCAGTGGCACCTTTGTTATTAAAGGATTTTCACAAAGCAGTACATAGTCTAATTACGAATTTACACGAGAGACCGTAACAGCATCTGCTGGGTAAATAATATACATTTGTAAAATGGTCTAGCTACTAATTTACACAGCCGACCACTGAGACACTGAAAAGCTGTTGCATTCTGTCATGTCAGCTCTCAAACACTTCCAAGCATTCCCGCCTCTCTCTACAACTGTTAACAAAACAGGGAAAATCACGTAACTAAGACTCCCTTCTAGAAGAAAAAAAAAAAAAAAAAAAAAAAAGAAAAAAAGGACTGTTTGGAGTTTGTGACTTCAGCTGCAATTTCAGCCAAAGCTGCCTTCTTGCCCCCAGCTGGATAGCAGTGCATGGGAAGTGGTAAATCACCTATATATATTCCAGGGCCTGCTTTGACACGAGCACAAGCGTGCAGGTTAAGGAGGAGGTGCACATTTTGCACATTTTCACTGGGGACAGCTGGCTTTGGTTCTGGTGGTGCAAATCTTTCGCTGCTCCCCAGAGACTTTCTCCTTGCACGGGAGAGCCTAGGGTAGGAGATGTGTCACTGTAACTCCTGTGTCACATCCCTACAGCTGTGTTCGGACTGCAGCCAGGACATACTTACCTGAATAATCGTTGCCTACAATCTTGGTCCCTTGCAGCTACAAAAGGTGGGTACCAGTCACAGCAGGTCAGAGCTGTCCTGACTTGTTCTGGAAGGGCTGGTTGGTCCCGGATCTGCAGATGCAAGCATGGTTTCCTCCCTGAGAACACTCTGGCCTTATTTTGGCATCTGGGCGTCGATACAGAGGCACAAATTATCTGATTTGAGAACAGCTATAATAGATTAATGCAGCTCCTGGGTAACAAGACGATGACAGCTGGGAAGCAAAGTGCTGGTGTAAGGTAAAATTTTTGCCGAATTAGTGAGACTGGCATTCGTAGCATGGAAGCCATTAGTGATTACTGAGAATAAGATTTAAGATATCCCAAACCCTCAGCTACATGCAGCTTTGCAAAGTGGAAAGAAGAGGTTTAGCTGTGGCTTAGTGCTAGGAAGAGAAGAGCTCAACATTAGGGAATGCTTTCAGTATCTTAACTAGCCATGGAGATGCAGTTAGCCAGCAAAGCAAAAGCAAACCAAAACGAAAAAGACTTGGGAGAAAGAAATGTAAAGAAGCATATAGTGATTGATCCTATCTCTTCCTGTGTTTCTGGCACACTGGAGATGAGCGTGGAAGGAGCACACAATGGGTTCATTGCCATCTGTGCAGTAAGATGCCCATCAGCTCGAAGCCGTATCTTTTTGCAAGCAGGGAGCTGGACAAGCTCTCCCATAGCAAATCCCCCTGCATTTCCTCACAGCTGTCTCACCTATGTAAGCCACAGGGCCTTGTCCAGCAATGCTGAGAAAAGATTTATATCTACGGTGCAGGAGAAGGTCTCCTTCCCTCATTCAGTCTGAATTGGACATCAGCAGGCTCTGAGCGGGGAAGGGAATTGGGACTGGTTTTCCCAAGCACTCCATTTTCCGCTTAAGCATCACGCTTAAGAAACGATCCCATGTGTTCATAACAAAGCTTGTGTGTCGCATTACAAGCACTTCCCTGCAATCCTTTTTATGCAAAAAAAAGAAAAAAATAATATATTTTTTTCCTGATTCCTTAAGCACAGAATGGGACAAAGACAGGAGGTAAGAGTGGGAAAAGTTGGGAATGAGGAGTCTGCTTCCTCAAGGGGAGTGGTGATTCTGATCAGCCGTGCCTCCTGCTCCTGCATTTGTGGTGGTTACTCTCGAAATAATAGGACAGTGATGTTGGAGAAGGAAATCACCAGAAAAGATCCTACTGAAACGCATAACGAGGGACCATCAACCTACGTGGAGGCTTCTTCTAATAAGCACCCGATTTGTTTGTGTATAAGATAAGGTGATGCAGATAAGCATCATTTTAAGCACAGCCTTGCACCCGCCACTGAACGAGCAGCTGGATCTGTGGAGGAGCCAGTTTTTGGGTGGCAGACACCTTCTGGATAAAGGAATAAAATATGTATTGATTATGTACATTGCCTCTTTTGCCTCGCGTTGCCTTCACATAGAAGACAACACGGCAATTTGTTAAAGGAGCCTGGCTGTTAAAGGAGCATTTGTTAAAGGAGAAGTCTATCTTTGCTTTGTTCCAGGCAGCACAGCAGCTTTGCCAGGCTCTTAGCTCTCGTTCAAGTGTACCACACCATTTGTGATGGCTTTATAAACTAAGCATAGCTTGAGAGAGTGAAGGGTGAGTCAGCCTGAAAGAAAACATATAATTAATATTGTAGTGTAAATGATTTGGGAGTAAGATTATCCCTGAAAACTGGAACTATTAGCCGGCCGTGCGTAATGAATGGTGGCTGGGGTGGGTAAATGGGCAGATGAGAGAGAGAAAAACTGTGTTTAAGATGAAAGCTGCTTTCAATGAAGACAGGATCATAGCAAAAATGTAATAGGAGAAGTGAAATATAATTAGGAACGTGACATTAATACGGGATTTGCAGAATGTTGCCTAACAGGTGGGTGGAGTTTATTTGACTTTGTTTCAGCTGGAGTATTGAATCACACAGATGCAGTCTTTAAAATTATTTTAGACTGTGAGAAAAAAGGTAACAAGGAATGTTCAAATCTATGAGCTCCCACCACCAGCATGTGTCTTCGCTCTTTCTCTCCTAGCTGTAATAATCACCTCCCAGTTAAGACGGTTCTTGCTCGTCCTCTGTCATTCCTTGTTTCTGCGGCTCTGCGCTGGAAAGCAGAGGGGATATTGGGTTTCCTTTCATCACAATGACAAGTCGGGGAAACATCTGGTTAAAAAAAATGTGCAAAGGGTTTGAAAAAGAATTAAGGGTGTTTTTTGTGGAATTTTTTGTTTATGCCTTTTAGACACCTATTTTTATTAAAATAAAATTTATGAGTATAATATGAAGGGAGGACATTTGAAAGATTGAATTGTGGAGTAATCAGAGAGGAAATCTATGAAAGGCGAAATGTCCACCAGAACGGACAACTTTCTGGACCCCAGGATAGAAGCATCAATATAGAAACATTTGTTTCAGTTTATGAACCTTTTTTTTTTTTTTTTTTTTTTTTTTGCAATCCAGCTAAAATATCAGCACCACCTGTGATACGAGCATCAGATTTATTATCAGCTTCTCAGGAATTGCAAAACAGCCTAACTCCACCCGACTGTTAATAAATCAGGTGCTGAAAGCACTTCAAATGAGAGCCTTGCTGAAGAGACATGTAACTCATGAGGATCAAAGGCTCAAGTCAGTTAAACTGGCCATTTGCCCTTTTGGCATAATCAAAATGTATTAAAAAAAAAAAAAAAAAGAGGAAAAATAAATAGGAAAAATCATGTGACGTGAAATTTTTATCAAACTTGAATAAATAACAAAGTGGGAGCGGGCACCAGTAATTCAGTTACTCTGTTCTATATATTCTATATATTCTGTGAAACTGAGTTTTATAATGTTGCAGAGTTACTAGAGCTTACAGACTTGATCCAAAGCCCACTGAAGTCGATGAAAAAGAGTATTTCTTTTTACTTCAGTGGTTTAAATCTGGTGGTTGGGAGCTGCCTCCTTTAGACAAGCCTCCACTCCCCAGCGAGGTTGACTGGTCCCTTCACCATGTCCCTGGTACTGCAGTGACATCGCACACATACACAATGCCAACCAAAAGCCACAATTCCCATGAAAAAAGTTGCCTGAAAAACATTGCACTGCCAACCATCCTGGATTAATTAATAAAATTACTTGCTCATCACCATCGATTACAAGCTGGGCAGTTGGCTGGTATGCTCTAGGGAAGGGGTGAGATGAAAGTTCAGAAGTGGGTGGAGATGCAGGGAAGGGAGAGGAGGACACAGCTTAAGAAATACCATGACTATCGATTCACGAGCGCAGGAATGTTTTTTTAAACCCTGTGTAGCTCCAATCTGCATTAATAACATTTGCATGGCTAATAAGCTGAAGCTGTCAGCAACATTACCATCAGCAGCTTTACGGGAGCTATATTTTCACAACTCCTAACTCTTCTTTTTGGCCATGTAGTGGACATATTATAAGGGTTTTCTCCTTCAGTGTCAGCAAGTCTCCAGTTGTGTTTGAGCTTCATTTCCCATTCCTGTGTCCTTCTATTGCTGGTCTGCACTAGAAGACAGGTGATTATTGCAGAGCGGGTGGGTTTGCTTCTGGGTGACCCTTCGAGACATAAGGAGAAGGAGGAGGAGTTTTTGGATGAGCGTATGGCCATGTGGAAGGGCTCTGCATGTCAGGGTACGGATGGGCTGCAGGGGTGTCTGTGATACCCGTGGCAGGTGATGCATTGCCCCTGTGGGCAGCAGGAACAGCCCTGGGAGGAGCAGTAACGTGAGCAGGCAGGGCTGGGGCACTTCTCCCACACTTGATAGTGAAGCATCTGTGAGTCACAGGCAGCAGCGTGGGTGGGAATGGAAGAACAGCATGCACAAATCCACACGGCCAGGCTCGCAGTAGTGATGCTGAGGGTCAGAAGCTGGCTTTTTCCTGGAAGCCTGGGTGCAGTCCAATCCGAGTGGAGTTACCCTGGCTTATAACTAGTGCAGAGGGAAACCCGGCGTGTCCTGTGGTGGGGATGTACACCTGAAGTCAGGGCAGAAACGGGTGACTCACGGGGTCGGCATGTGACCGATCTCACTGCGTGCACATGCAGTCGGTTTTGTATGAGAAACTGGAGAGCGACCCAGTTTGCACTGGGCTGAGGGTGTTGGGAAATCTGGGGAGCGGAGTGGCTGAGAGCTGTGCCGTTCCAGTTGGGCAAACATCCGACAGCAAAAGAGCACTTTTGCCTGCCTTCTTCTCTTTGGTTTTGCAGGATGTCTGACATTAGCAGAATGTTGTTCGGATTCACCCCCGGCAACAGGTCCATTCACCCCCAGTACTTTGAAGAGAGTCCTTTCGACCCTTGGAGCGATGTCTCCAAGCACAACACGTCCCCATCGGTCTCCTCTTGTAGGGATTTGCAGAAGTGCTGGTGCTTGCCGTGCCAACCCCAGGAACTCTCACCAGCCAGGCTGCGGTGTGCAAAACGAGAGCTACTGCTGATTCAGCCCATGGACTCGTTTTCAGAGAGCTCCTGTGGGTTCTGTTTTATTACTGGCACTTGGAAAAACATTTTTCATTCCTACACTTTAAAATTAACGTTGAGCAACAGGCCTGTTTTGTGTAGGATTTACTTCTCCATTCACGGGGTTGGCAGCAGAGCCGATGCTGGCAGCAGAAAGGTCAATATTTCAGTCCTTGGCCTTCTTTGGAGTATTAAATGGTACTTGAGTATAATAATTCTCAGTGTGGAATACATTTCTCCTTAATTAGTTTTAAAGGCAGCGCACTGCAGCTTGGGCTCCCCTTCTGAAGCCCGGCAGTGCTTCCCACAAAGCACTTGAGCCCGAGCACATCCTTCCTCGACAAAACATCGCACGCCTCACAGCGTGAGCTTGCAGCTCGGCAAAACCGCCACAGCAACCCCATCTTTCATCAGGCTTAATTAATCAGCTGCTTTTTAAAACGATGAATGCCTAATGTGGGATGCCCTAGCGGAAGCTTTTTGATCTGTACGTGTACTAGGAAATCTCTGCCTTGTTCCAGCGTGCGTGCTAAGGGAAATTTGGAGCTGTGCAGTTGGGGTTTTCTGTGGCTGGGACCGGGCTGCAGTGCTCTTTTGATACGGAAATTTTAGGAACATTGATGGGTAAAGCAGACACATCCGCTGTGTGTAGTGATTCTGTCAGCAGGCCTCACGGTGTACAGCCAGCCTAATAATCACAAGTGCTTCTTGCTGTTTAAAAACCCAGAAAAGGAACTGACATCTTTTATCAGGAAGACAGACAATCTGTATCCCGTGACAATTCCAGATTATGGATCCCAAGAGGCTTTCCTTACATTCGTATTTTATCACGGAAATCACAGCCAGTGCTGTTTATTTTCTATACCTCCACACAGTTTTCAAGGTGTTGCCGGCAGGACCTGTGCTGACACTGACATATGTTGTTGTCACATTGCAAGATCTGATAGAAAACCCCAGATATATAAATATCAGCGTTTTCTTGGATCTTCCTCTTCTTTCAGTGGTTTTGGAAATACTGGCACTAGTTAATTCACATGCTTCATATGTTTTGTAGGCTTTTTTCCTACTTCTAAGAAAAAGACGTGTTCCTAGTAGACTGGTTTGGAGAGTTGCTCGCTTTTGTTGCTATTTTTGTGTTAGGGAGCTACCCATGTGCCATTTCTAGCTGCTACTACAGAGTGGGAAAAGAATAAACGTCTGGGGAAAAAATAAAAAATCTCGGTTATTTGGTAAAATAGGTGGCTTTGGGCTGATGCAGGACAGCATTCTGGCCCTGCTCCTTTGGATGGGTTCATTGCCCAACCCACACCCAGAGCTGGGAGGCTGGGCAGCAGCATTGCGAAGGCATCGCAGGGCTCTGCAGAGCCACACTCCACGCGGCCGCTTGCTGTCCTCTGTTTTGACATGAAAGCTAAAATGTCACTCAGGTACCTTCCCTCCAGGCTTCCCGTACCCTAGGGATCAGTAGTACATGAGAATGACCCATCCCTGGTGTACTGACATCCACAAACTCATAATTTGTCATGGTTGCAGTGCCTTGAAACTAAAGTTTGGGTTTGTGAGAACAACAGGTTCTTCGTGCTGGTCCCCTGTGATTTGACTTGCTTTGCCTGCCAGACTGTCAACCTTCCTGAAAGTTATAATCGTCTGTTTAAAGCTCGGGGCAGATTTTGGCTGAAAATATCTGTTCCTGAACTCACCTACAACTTCGAGCTTTAAAACAACAACAACAAAAAGACAAAAGCGTGTGCATGAATGTAAATGCACATACACATTCACACACACACAAATACACATTCATATGCATTTTCCCCTTCAAGGAGGCATCTTAAAGACCAGTTCAGCAGTCCAAAGTAGGTCACAGAGGAGCCAAATATGCCAGACAATTTCTTTTTCTTACAAAAAAAATAATATATATGTGTATAACATATAATATATATATAATTAGTTCACATGTCCATATGCAGAAGCCAGGGACTCTGCTTTCATGTTTCCAAAGCCCACACAACACGGTAGCTGAGCCCAGCATATCAATCTCAGAAAGAAGCTACATTCCTCTTGCTTTTGTTTGAGCTCGAGATGCCCAAAGATGCTCACATCTAGATTCTTCACATCGTTGTTTAGTTTTAAGCCTTGTTTAGTTTACTCCTGCACAAAATGATGTGTTATCAGACCTGAGGGCTTTGTGTCACGTGTGTGCAAGGCAGACAGAAGGAATCAACATAGAGATCCAAAGCTTATTTTACTTCTTTCTTCTCTCAAGCACTTATATAAACTATCCAGATGGTTTTTGGCAATAGAATATGAATGACAGTGAGTTGGTAATTTCATCTTAAGTTTTACAAGCTAGAGGAGGGGCCAGGAGGAAACCAGGTATGAAGGTTGCCAAATGTATCTTCCATTTATCATTCCAGCTAGCAGGGGCTAAATTATTTCTGAGTGGCAATTTTAGAAGGGAGGGGAGAAAAGCAGCATCCATTAGTGTGTGCAAACAAGTGCCTCGTGCAGCAGAGGTGTCTCTTAGGAGTGGCTGGTTTGGTAAGCCAAATATTGTCCTTCCTGCAGGAGAAGTACAGCGTGTTGGGCTGGAATTCGGGCCATGCAGCTCCTGCTGAAGTACCAACATTTTGGTCCTGCACAGCGTGCACCAGGTTTTTTTTTACAGATACAAGAGGCTTGCACAACCAAAAGGCTTCATATCGAGTACACCCAGAACTCAGCAAGGGGAACGGAAAACTCGCTGTTTTGCTCTGCCATTTCAAAGAGGAATAATTATTGCTTTAGACTGTGATAAAGGCTGGGTCTGTGCTGATGTAACCAGTTCAGGATGTGGCCCATCACATCCACGCTGTGGAGGTGTTTACAGTGGAGCATTAAGGAGACAAAGCATCCGGTGAATGGAAAACAATGTGCTTGAGTCATGTATACAAGGCTGTTTTATAACATGATATTTCCAAGGTGCATACTCACAGTTACTTGTCTAACCATTGCCATTAGTATTTTGTAGTAATTATGATTTACCTGTACAAATTAGGTGGGTAAGAGGAAGGATTAAATGACATATAAAAAGCACAATGACCAGAAAGAAATTGAAAATACCAAGGAGGAGTTCTTAAAGCAATTATATAACACCCAGTTGTAGAACATAAACTGTGATCTCCCGAAAGACACTGCATTAGCCTTCTGGTGGTTAGCCATTAGATTTGGTCATTTTAAAATCACTTTGAGCTACTTAAACACAAATTTAAAAAGGGATCAAACTTTTTTCCCCCACTAATAATGCCGAGTGCATTCCCCATAGCTTATTCATCTTCAAAGTTCTTCGCCAACATTAGCTAATTATTCTTTTTTTCTAATTAGCAGAAATTGAGTGTGGTCAAAAGGGCCATTCAGCCAATTAGCACAGTGCTACCTCCAAATCTCCAAGCTTCTGACCCAGAGCTTTCAAGTGGCTGATGAAGATATCATAAAGCAGTTGTGCTGAGCCCATATGAAAGGGAACCAAATGGAGAAAAAGAAAAAAAAACAACACACATGTAAGGGAAGTGTATCAAATCTCCTCATTCGCAGCTTTCCCCAGAGGCAGCAGCATGGAGAATGGAGGGTTGGATCCAGGGATCCTCCTGCCCCGCACGCAGCTGCATGAAACGCGCTGCAGGTGGGGTTTCCCCGGCCCTGTTTTGAAGGCATAAAGGCACGTAGGCTTTGTGGTGGCCACCTGTTCTGAGACACTTTTGTTCTTGTGTGCTTTTTCAAGCTGGATGTGGCAGGGGTCGTTCTGGTGTTATTCGAGCAGTGGTCCTGTGCGTGGCTGCCTGCAGAAGCAGCATCTTGCTCAGCACAGTTGTTGGCTTTGCTCCGTTGGGTGTACTCCTTCCATTCTTAATTGACTGGTGGCAAACTAAGGGGATAGCCAAGCAAGAAGGGTTTAGGAAGTGATTTGTTTGGTTTAAGCCATGTTTATGTTCAAACTGTCTCCTCAAAACTGTGTCTTCTGAGTCTCAAGTGTGTTTGTGCTGCTCGCCACGAGTCGCGTTGCTCACTTTTAAAGAATCCACGTGCACCCATAACTCAGTGGCTGCAAACTGCAGGTAAATGTATGGATATATGAACGTTTTCACCTTCCCGTTGTGCTCTGCAGTTCTTGACTCCTTCTTCTAAAAGGGCTGTAAAGTGACAAATACTCCTGGAGCAGCAGCTCGGTTTGGCTACTCGAGAACAGCTGTGTATGCAAGGCTTGTTTATGTTTCAGAAACTGGGAATGTTTTAACCCCGAACAACAGTGAGTGCTCCAGGAGATTAATATCTGCATTACATGGGCTTGCTGAGAATAAATTAACTCTTGATGACACGATTACTGTCTTAGCAGTGTTCACTGCATACAATTGCATGGTGTCTAAGATATTAATGTGTTTTTGTGAAGAATTTAGGAAACAATTTATTTATATGACTGTGCTTCATTCCATATCACACCAGGACATCAATTAGCTACTATCGCCTGTAAAAGAAATGTAAATCATGTGTCTTATTGGTTACGAGGATAATACTAGGACAATAATTCACAAAGAATAATTCATTCCGTGAATCGTGCCCCATTCTGTGCTCATGAATTGTTCGCAAACAGATACAAATTTCTCAAGTTTTCATTTTTCAAATGATTTTAATGGATTCTTCTTGGTTTGAGTTTACTCATGGAGTTTTTGCATATTCAGGACTTAAAGTTTGGGGTGGTTTTGGTTGGATACAGCACAGTACATTTCTTCCTTGAATGAGTCAGCACAATTCTTAGAATCAGTTATGTTGTGAACACTTTTGAGACCTAGGGTACGTATGCTTTACCAATTTTTATAAAATATGGTGTCTGGGGAAGAAAAAAAACATTTGCCCCTGGCCAGAAATACAAAATGAAGTGAACCTCCAGAATGGTGAAAAACAGAGTAAGCTTTGAAAAAGGGTTTATGTGGAGATTTTGAGAAAAAACATATTCTGGGAAATAATACATAGAAATAAGATCAGTCGTGCCCCCAGTGCAGTTTCTAAAAGTAGGCAGAAAAACAATTGCCTTAGGAAGATAATCAACTCCAGCCACATTTGAAAGAAAAATATTAAAAACCAACTAACCAAACAACAACAAAAAACAACCAGGTAGTGCATAGAGTTTAGATACTATTAGTTACATTTTTTTTTTTTTTCAGAATCTTTGACTTTAATAGAGAAAAAAATGAAAGGTTTGGTATTTGCATTACGAGCAGGACTTGTGTTTGTGTTGATAACATGAGAACTAGGAGGAAAATGTGAATTTTCTAGCAAGTGGTGCTTTCTGAACTACTTGGAAATAAGAATTTTCCTGAATACCCCGGCTGTAAGTAAGCAAGACAGTAAATATGTATAATTAAAAATATATATATTCAATATAAAGTCATTTTCAATATTAAGTCTAAAATGGTCTTCCCGACTCACATTTATCTTTGTTTGCCTGTAGGTACTGGCACAAACTAAAGACAATTTTAACTGTGCCAGTTTTGGAACCTACCCTCTGTACAGCACAGGCATTGGCAGTGAGGTGCCCGGGTTTCCATGATACTGCGTGTGTGTTGAATATTGGATGGGAGGGTTGAATCTGGATTTTCTTCCTTTTGCAGAAAATAGATAAGATGGACAAATTGCACGTGTTTCTTTTTTTTCTTTTTTTTTTTTTGTGTGTGTGTTTGATTCACACAGATACCCAAGCCTCTAAACAGTCTATTGAGAATCTGAAATCCATCCTGTTCTCTCATATTGCTAGGCATGCCTTTCCCATGCTAATACATTAGGAAATTTTATTGCACTAAAGAGCATATAAAGTTCACTGCTTTGCTGTGACCTTTTCTCCTTTAAATTGTTTCATCATTGTGACCAATACGGACCAAAGGGAAGATGTAAAAATGTTCGGGACGTTTATTTCTAAGAAGGTTAAGCAACTTTTCCTATGCCCTTTTTACATTCTTCTAGACCTTCTAAAAAGAGACCGTAACATGACAGGGATGGCCTCCTTAATTACATTTTGTTGTCAGAGGAAGCATGCTTTAAAAGAACAGTAACCCAACACTCCTCTAGTTGAGGATCTCCATAATCTCAACCAGGTTCACAACATTTGGAAAACCCCAAACCTTCTGTCAACCGATTGAAGCGAATTTTACGCATGCAAGAAATACAGTCATCTGGCACAAGGTTCTGTGTTATGGGGCTCGGGCAAAAGGATCCAGTTTCAGTTTGCCAGAGTTTCATGAGCAGTTGGATAGATTTCACAATGGCAGTGGCTTATCGAAAAAAAACAAAAGCTGAAGAGCAATATGCTGTTGTCGTGCTTGTTTTCTGTAATGTTCATCTCCATAATAAATGTAAATCGGGTCCTGAATATTGCCAGTCTAGAAATCTTAATAGCAGCTGATGATTAAAGAAAAATACAGCTATCAGTGGAAGTTGGGCTGGGTAGCACTTTATCTCCTTCCCCAGCCCTTTTTGGTTGGCCAGCTAGACCTGGTTGCTTTGTTTCTAGCACAACTGCCGGTAGCTTTGTATGAGACAAAGGAGAAAATTGCTCCGTTTTATGTTCGTATATATTCTGTCGTGGTTTTAGCAGAGATTGCCAGTAAGAATATACAGACTTAACGGTGGGCTACTACAGTGGTATAGGACATAGGGACTTAAAGCCCTGTGAAGGTGGGTGAGGGGTAATGCAGTGAATTTGGCAGGAGAATACCGTGGGTAGGAAATTTGTGTAGGAAATAGGAAATCCTAAACAAGGGCGTGCGTGTTTCCCTGAAATTGGAAAGGTGATGTCTGTACTGTAGTATGCCTGTTAGTTGGTTGGTGAACCTGCTGGCCTTCCCTTGCAAAATGAATTGCCTTCTCTCAGGACTGTCTGGGGAACAGCACATTTTTGGCTGTGTCCCTCTGGGAGGACACAGCCTGTGCCCCAGCTTCTGTGTCTGTAGAATGATCATTCCTATGGTCTGTACCAAATGTACGGTGCTAGGAACAAATCTTCCAGATTCCGACTCAGGACTTAATCGAAAATGGATTCGATCCCAGAGCAGGTTGGACATGACTGAACCCTGTATGTTTTGGGGAAGGCTTGGAGAGCCTGTATAAATATCTGTGTAGTTCAGATCAACAAAGCTCATACTTCAGGCATCTGCCACTGACTCTCATTGGCATGATTGTAGATGTTCCCTGTGGCCTAAAGCATAATTCTCAGTTGGCATGGTGTGAGGATTAAGTCCTTAGGATGTGAAAAGTGCCTTCTAAATGAGGCAGGCTAGATGTTATACCCTGTGCAGTTGTACCCACAGCCTTCAGATACTCAATATGGATCTGCAGTGACTCCTGAAATACCTCTCTTAGCAAGAATACAGAAAATATCATTTCTTGAAAAAGCTGTCCCCAGAAGGGGAAAGCAAATAATTCTTGAAAACCAGTGATAAGGAAGAAATAACGTATGGTTTTGCTCTGCCTTTAGTTCTTGCAATTGTGGCTGCACTCAGTGCCTAACTTCTGCTGGGGATAAGGACAAGGAGAGCTGTGTGATGGTGCTGTTACTTCCCTTCTATCCCTGGCTGGGTCTGCGTGACCTGTCTAAAGCCAGATTCCAACTCTGAGAGGATTCATCCAAAAGGAAGGATGACAAGAGCCTTACAGAAATATTTCTTCAGGAAAAACAAAACAAAACATTGGGAATGTCAATACATTTGGCCATAGTACCATGCTGGGCAACAGTGCTAGATAGGGTGAGGTGTGAGCATTGCTCCCACAGGAGCTCCATTGCTGGTCATGGTGAAAAGAAACGAGAGGTTGTTGGTATCAACTCTGGTAAGCTGACAGCTGCTCTCAAAAAGACTAAATGAATTAATTAAAAATAAAAATTAAAAAAAAAAAAAGAAAAAAAAAGGAAAGAAAGAAGTGAGGGAAGGAGCACAGAGGTGTTGAGATAAAGAAAGAGGCTCTTGCTAGCATCAGTTGTGCTTCATGCTTGGGAGAGTGAAGAAGGGGTATTTGTGACCCTCCAGATGGCCATGGCTCAGAGCAGTGTGTTTGAGCTGGCCGTGCTGCACATGGGAGCATTTCTGACTAATTCAGCATCCTAGATTAGCCTAAGGATTGCCTTCGTGCCCGGTGTGCTGGTGCCCTGTTGAGCGCTGCCCAGCAGGAGGTTATCAGGGCAGCTTCAGGAGCCAGGTCATTCACGCTGGCTTTGATGGACCATAAACTCTTGCTGTGTCACAGCAAGGGAGCCTTTAGCCAGATTTGTTTTTTCTTTGTGAGATGGGGACCCTAGACAGACATTCAAGCATTTTCTCACTGCAGGCTGCCCCATCCAAAGGTATTTGCTTGGGGGCTATGGGCCCAGAGCTAACTCATTAAATCTCTGGTAGGAGAAATAGCTGACTGCCTGGGCTGTGCTTCAGCCCAGGTTACTTAGGCTGAAAATCTGGCCTTGCCTATCTCTCCGAGATGCTGTTGTGTCAGCATAAGCCTCTTACTACTGACTGCTCCATGTTCTTGCCAATGCAGCCTATTTCTATCCTGTGTCCCAAATGCAAGTTTTTACAGACAACGCAGATGAAGGTTCCCTTTTACAGCTCCAGAACTCTTGTGCCCTGAAAAATCAGAGATTTCCTTCAGGGGATTCAGCTGCTGTGTACCTCAGAAGCATTAATGGCTATGTTTTCCACTTGAAAAAGCTGATTAGAGGAGAGATTTCATCAGATGACCCTCATACTTTTGTATAACTTTGGATTTGCAGATGCTCAGATTTTAGCAGTGTTCGGGAGGAAGGCTGTAGTGCAAAAAGGTGACTGCAAGTTCTCATTTTAGTCCTTTATTAGATACTGGAGGGAACAGAAGGCAGAATGGATGAGTAAGTGTAATTTTAAGGCCTGACCGGTTGGGCAGGAGAGTCACATTCTCAGAGCAATAAATAGCTCCTTCCAGATCATGATGTGCTAGCAGTGTTGGGGAAGCAATAACATGGGAATGGCCTAAGTTAATGATATATATTAAAGGAGATTATGCAGATATCGAGGACACGTTTAGTAAAGCATCTATTGTCTGCATCTGTCACCACAATTCTGGCAAGTCTTGAGAAATATAGAAAGTGTAAAGTAGGAGGAGAAAAACTCCTGCATTTGTTGATTGCTTGTTGACAGCAACTGGTTGAGATGTTTGCAGAATGCTTTAAAAGATTTTAATTAATTGTTGGGATTGTTTGTGCACGACCTATAAAACCCATTCTGATTGTGCTTCTGGCTGCCAGACTGGGGAAAGATGTCACAGGGAGAGGGTGCGGTTGTGTGCGTGTGCATGCGAAGGGAAAGCATCCGAGCCTCCTAGTACGGGCCCTGAAATAATTTCAGTTGCTGCTACAAGGATCCTCACAAAGGAAGCTGAGACAGACTTTTGTGATGGCAGGAGAGCGGGTGTCTCAGGTGGTGGCCCCTGGAGGTGCTGTGAGCTGTTTCCTGGGCACCTATTCCCTAAGGAAGGGGCTGCACCCTCCGGGAGATGATCCCTGGGGCCGCCCGTGGGCTGTGCCCCCTGAGATGGCGGCTGCGGCGCAGCTCTGATCCCAGCTCTGCAGAAGGTTGTGGAAAGCAGCCAACCACCCGTGAATCAGAGGCCTTAATGACTATTTATTTGCCTAACGTTTTGTAGTGTAATTAAGCTGCCATTTTTTAAAACAGAATCTCCTCCCGCCGCCCAAATTGCCATCAAGCCTTCCAACAGGAGTGCGCGGCGGCGTGACGTGAATTGGGCCCAGGCTGTGGGAGCGTGCCAACACAACGCTCATTTTCACTCACGTAGTCCTCCTCAACTACCAGCGTGGTCCTGAACTGAGGACGGAGTGGATTTGTCTGTGCTGTGGCCTTCGCTGCTGCTTAGGTGAAATCTCGAGCAGTTTCAGTTGTGTCTTTGTCGCTCGCTTGTAAATGGGACGAGCTGTTTTGCTGTTGGCTTGTTGAGTGCTGAAACAAGCACAAACAAGAGTTTCTCTGCTGCTTTTCAAACTGTATTTCAGTCCTGAAAAGGTGGCAGTTGTGTCATGATTTATGGCTCCTATTTGGTGTTTTTAATTGGGAATTTACACGACAATTTGTGGCTACATGATTATGTTAAGATTATCTTATAAAAGATCTAGGACAGTTGTTTGTGAAACCCTGGGGGCACATACCAACCTCCTTAGCTATCTAACCAACTGTTTTGCTCCTCAGTTAAAAGAGTGGGGCCTTCAGAAGTGGTTTGATCTTCCTCTGGAAGGTTAAAGGTCAAATGACTCATAAATGAAGAAAGAGTGATTTAATCCAAGGAACCTGTGCTGTTATTGTAAAACAATATTCACCAGCGATGGTACACTGCTGTATAAATGACAAACTGCGTGGCGATGGAAGTTGTTATTACATCACTGAAAACCTCACCTGCACTACATTTATGACTCCATAAACATAGGTTTATTTAACAGCTGTGGGAACACCTATGGCCATTTTGTGTGAAAGGTCAGGAGTCCTAAATTTCAGTTCGCACGTTAGTTTTCGTGGGTGAGGTTCATAAAACGTGATGACTAGCATTAAGTGATCAGAACATAACCAAAATATAACGTTGGGGGAAATGCGTGCTAATATAACCATTTATACCACCACATTTCCTGAAGTGTCTGGGAGGGTCTGTTTGTTTGCTGAATGTTGCTCTGAAAGCTGATTTATATCATTTGTTCACAATTTTGTCCCCCTTGCAACGGGAGCATGTAATTGTGCCGGCCACCAGAGCTGGATTGCAGCAGGGCTGTGCCTTGTAGCACATTTTTAAAGGGGGACAGGCAAGTGCAGCCCATTTCAGAACATGAGTTAAAGGTAGCCGCACACACAGCAGCTGCTCCTCAGATCCTCTGCCAAATGAGATGATTAAAAAATATTAATATTTATACTTGAAGTTGCCATGTTAAACAACAGGCCAACTGGCCGACTGGGCAGTGAGCTGCGTGTTGCCAAGTGCACAAAATAAAGAAAAAATAAAGAAAACCAGTGCATATTCCTGTAAGTGCACTTCACGTGGGAGTGTGGCTTTTTGTAGCTGATGTCCCCATGCAGTGGGTCCTCCATGGGAGCACGTGGCCCCTCTGTAAAGGGTAAGAAATAACCACTGGGTGAATAACTCTTTTTTTTATACTTTTTTTAGCATTTGCAAGTTAAACCAAATCTTGATTTGGAGATGAAATTACATACACGCTGTGGGCGGACAGGCATCTCCTTCTGGTTTGTGCAATATTGTTCTCAGCTCCTCTTCTGTGGTCTTGTCCAAGTGCTGCCACACATGCGTATGGGTGCTCCTTTACATTCCCCACCCATGTTATTGCTGCAGGTGCTGTACTGTTGCTTAGTGAATGGTAGCAGATTTTAACAAATTTGCAACAGCAATCTGGACTACTGAAAGGATTATGACTAAACCAATAAATTACTATTGTCTGCTTTCATCACATGACAGATTCCCATAACGTGGTCCAGTATGACTGAAGTTTGTATGCTGATAAAGATTACCGGGTTTACTTACATGTTAGAAACACTATTGTTCCATTAGATTCATAAACAATTGTTAGTCAAAGATGAAACAGAGATAATTACTGTTTTTTTGCACTATTGGAACACAGATGAAATGATTAGAAAAATCCAAAAAGATATGAAGCAATAACGAAGCCTCTCTTAAGCAATGTCAAACATATCTTTCTTGTTTAACAGCATTGTGTATCTCCATCAATAATCTCGCCAATGGTCATATAATTAACTATGCTAATAACGCTCCGTTTAGTCTTTTTATTACTATTATTGCTGTGAACCTACTTAAGAGCAATCCACTGTAATTAGTAATTAATCTGATGATCATGTTGCCCTATGCAAACGTGAGATGGAGCATGTTGATTTAACCACAGCAGCCTCGGTCTCCAAACGTCGCTGCTGCCTGCAGCCCTCACCACCCAGGCTGGGGTCTGCCGGCTCAGAGCTGCCCTTGTGGGGCCAGGGACAAGGGACAGAGCAGCCTTTATGTCGCCTCCTCTGCCTCGCCAGGCTGCTGCTGGCCCCTGAGTTTTGGGAGCACCTCCCGGTGCCAAGGCCATCTTCTTGCATGCACTATAAGGGGGAAAACTCAAGCTCTGCTGGCATGGTCAGCACATACTGTGAAACACAGAGCTGAGCATTTAATATGGAAGTATTTCTGCTCCAGTTTGGTGTTTCACATGGAAGCCATTTCTCTCTCCCTTTCTAAACATTGCCTTTGATTCTCTTTTCCTTAAATCCCCAAATTATCCTCATCCATTCACTCTTGTTTACTCTGGCATCTTGTAATGCTAGTGTTTGCCAACATCCCACATCCCACTTTTTTTTTCTTTTAGCTTGGAATAGGAAACAAATGTGATAGTATTTATTGGCAAGTGGTGATATTCTTGTGGCAATCGTTGTGCTGAGCCCTAGCAGAGAGGGAGAGGTGAAGAGAATTGAGAATTCCCACTTGAAAGCAGTGCCATTTTTTTAAATTATCACTGGGGTTCCTGGAGTAGTAGAACTGCCACTACTTTTTTTTTTTTTTTTTTTTTTGAGAGGGAGTGGGGACATGCACACAGCAGAGGAAACAAAAATTCAGAATATCTGCTAAAGAGATATTACACGCCATGCCTGAAGCACTAGAGCCTTGAAAATCCAGCCTTGCATTGGCTTCATCTTCTTCCTGGCATTCCCTGTTGCAACAATGCAGAATAGGGAACATCAGGTACTGATCTCACCACCTCAGTGTGTGTTGTAATTATTCTGCCTGTTTTATAGCACAGTTGAAGATTCTTGAAATTCTCTATTAGTAAATGTGTCCATGGTGTAGTTTTGGCCCCCCTCTAAGCTGCAGCTAGGGCATTTAGCAAGCAGATGGGAAAGCTGTGAAGAGGCCCATAGACAGCAAGGTCACTCTGAGCCATTATAATGCAGGAAAGTGACAGTAACCTAGAGAGTGAAAAAAGTAGATTTTTTTTTTTTTAATTATTATTATTATTATTTTTACCATAAGTGTAAAAGCTGAAGGTGCAAATCGGGTTTAGGGGAAATAGTGCTATTCAGAACTGGAAGTCATACAAAAAGGCAAAAATATGTTTCCATTCAGCACTTACAGCATGGAGCCTAAACCTGCCTAATCCCTGCTCCACATAATCACCAAAAATACTTGTCAAAAGTCTGTCTATCGGTACGGAGCTGGAGATAGTTGACACTTTGTAAGCGTCCCTGAATTATCTGTCTTAGCAACATACACCTCTGCTGAGCTGTGCAAATACAGCAAAAGGTAGAGTTCTGGTGAAACCAGTATTTACACACAATCTCAGTGTTGGAAGTAATTAATCTTCAACTGTATGAGGCTCTTTGTGATGTAAAGCAAGTGCTGACACTTTTGTGTAAACATGAAGATTAGCATATTTACAAACTGGTAGATGTTACTTTGATCAGTTGCTGCTTGCACTGGAAAGGCATGCTGGCATGCAGGCTTGCTCTTCATGTGACAAAGACGTCTAATCCTTTTACACTATTCTCAGATCCATATTTAGAATTCTGACTGGTGTTTTCTATATCCACTTGAGCTCACTGTTTAGTTTGTTTAGCAGTGTTCATCCACTCTTTATACTCACTAGTGACTCATTCCCGTTTGTTTTCTTTGCAAGGCAAGCAGTAAAATTCCAAAGTAGTAAATGACCTGGGTGAAAAACCCTTAAACTCCTTTCGATTTAATTACTAAAGCAAATTGGAACCACTTGCAGCCAGGCTTTTTGATGGCCTATATAAAGATCTTCACTGTTTTCCTTCTTGCTTTTAAGTAAGTTAGTGTGAGAATTAGCCAACCCAGCCCCAGCTTCCTCGTAACAGCATTGCATCAAGGCTTGGGTTTCTGTGTACATTTACACTTATCTGGAAGACTTTGAAAGAGGCATTCTAGGTGCTTGTTTTTGTTCCTCTTAATTTAATGGTAAACTGTAAACAATACATAATTCATTTTAGTGCAAATTATAGCTTCACATACTCTAACTGGTTAGTGACAGGGGATCTTGTGGTAACAAGATAATGACCCGAGCAGGTTCGAACAGGCTGGGTCTTATCTTTTCAGAAGGATGAAATAATGTTATGACATTGTCAGCATATTGTCTAACATGCCGGGATGCTAGCAGCTCATTACTTATGTGCAACCCATGCGCCTGAGTAACCGCCCGCAAGATGGGCCCTGCCAGGTGTGCGTGCGCTGACAGGACCGGACAGGCCGGGCGGCCGCCGGCCCGCAGGAGGGCTGTGCTGCTCCGGGGGGCCCACACACGCTCGCAGGGAAAGGCTGAGGCCAAAGCTGTGCCGTGGGTGGGAACCGCCGTCGTTCTCAGCGCCGGGGCCTTCGTCTGAACACTGCCAGACGCGTTCCCGCGGCCGACCCGCGGTTGTTGGAGCCGGGAGGCACCAACAAGCCTGGCTTGGGAGGCATTCCGGCTTTCCTCTGGCAAGCTGGAGCTCTGCCTTCGTCCCCAGGCACACCTCTTAGCTTGTCAAAGGGGAGGAAACTCCTCCTCACCAACCCACTGTCTTCTAGAAGGTGTGAAGTTAAGCCCGGAGTCTTTAGGCACTAACTAACCTTGACCTGGCTGCTGTCCACAGACTAAAACCTCTCACCTGATTTTAGGGCTCTGACTCAGTTTCCATTTGGCAACAGCTCCCGGTGATAAATGCGTGGTTCGGAGACGCAGCTGCCACCCAGCTGTTTGCCCTAATGGCACAACTGGAAAGACTGCTCGGCATTTTACCAGTGCTATGCCGGGCTGTGCAGAGATGCTGAGGGCATCCCCTTCCACCCTGCAGTACTGAGGCTGGAGGAGGTGCAGGAGGCACCTAATGGTAGCAACAATTAATGGGAGGTTAACTGCAAACCTCAGAGGCTGTTGTTGGTCTTATCCAGAGCTGTACCCTACATGTACAAAACGAAAAGACAAATATGCCTCAGCCATCTCTAGTGCCTTTCAAGTGGATCATGGATGTGTAACTTCACCTACTGAAGGACCCCAGCAGCCTTCCAGCCATGCAGGACAGCTGTGCTCATAGGGTTGGCCCGAGCCTCTTCGGTGGGATAGTAGATATTGAACTGTGTTAAGAAAGAGCCATTAAGAATATCTCGTGGGAAAGGCATAGACTGATGCCTTGTATCCTACCTCGTTTTTTCCAGGGCCAGTGTCCCTGGTGCAGCACAGAGGGCAAAGTTAGCATTTTTCCCTTGAATTGTCGCAGTCAGTAGGCTGCAGTTACACAAGTTTAGAGCAAGCAGGGTTGTGTGGAGCTTCGTCCCCCTTTGTATCTAGCATACAAACAATAAAGACAGGATCTGTGTTTTGATTTCTTGTTAAGCAAAGTAAACAGGTGAAGTGCTCTGAAAAGAAAACTGATATACTTGCATTACTCACAAAGCGTCACATCTATGTTAGATCTATTACTGATTAAAACTCTTGTTAAACCGAGGATCAAAAAGAAAGCTCGACACCTCATTTAGCTCTTTTCATGACTGGATTAGCCTAAGTAGAACAACTTGTCTATACGGGAACAGTACAGGCACTTAATTTTTAAAATATTTTCCTATCTGGGAAGAGAAGCTGTAAATAGAATGTATATGTGTAAGGAGGTGGAATACATTTCGTTTCATTGTGGTAATGAAAAATTATTGGGTGGAATCCTGACCTCACCAAAATCAATACGGTTTCTTCCATGTGTTTCAGTGAAGCCAGGATCTTGCCTACTGTATTTCGTATTGATCCTTCAAGGGGAAAAGAATCACTTCTGTGGGTTATATTGTTACTTATTTAAAATGGAGTAGCTGGTTGCATATTGATGAAGCAAAACAGTGTATTAACTGAAACCTTCCTAAGTATATGTTAATCTCTGTGGTTTACTAACAGCTTGCAATATGTTTGGTTTGATTTTAACTTAATAAACAGATTAGAAGACATGCAGTTAATATGCTAAATAAAAATGGGATTTTGGTAGTTCTATTCAATTCTGCCCAATGCCATTACTTGTGTCTTCATTTTTTTCCAGGTTGCTGCTGTTAAGCACTTCCGCAACTTAGACACACAAAGAAATGGGAACCCTTTGCAGCCAGTAGTGGAACATGAGCGTGGACCCTTCAGGCTTTGTCTGATTTCTTCCTGTTTCTCTGACATGTTGCTAAATCATGGCAATGGAAGAGCTCATCTCCAGGCTGCCAAACCCATGCTGCCTTCCAGGTTAGACCTAAACAGACATCAACATACTTACAGCTGCTCACTTTAGTCAGCAAGGCAGGATCCGATTCTTGGGATTATAGCCTGACTATGGATTGGGAGTATGGGAGAAATTTCTAAAGGGGCTGCAAAAAGGGAATAGTCTTAAGGCTACAGCAAAGCTGTGAAGCTGCAATGGTCCTGAATTGTAGGATTTGGGGTTGGCAAGCTGATTATTCAGCTCTGCAGCACTCAGACCCCAACCGTGAACGTCATAGGAACTTTGATGTTTTTAATATTGTCCATGGCTGTGCTGTAGTAGGCAGGACTGACCCTTTTATGCTCTCACAGGTCTTTTTTTTTTCTGACAGTTTTATGGGCATAAATAGATAAAAATCTTCATTTTAGGAAAAGCATATATTTAGGAATTTTAGGATACTAATTTCATGTTGCCCTAGAGCATTTTCTGCAAATGTTAGCATGCACATACTATTTCTGGTGATTAAAGCAGAGTATTTTGACTTTAAAGTGGCATCTTCTGAATAAATCTGTCTCCAAATGATTTATGCATCCCATTAGGATTTAGTGCTGGTAGTTGTTCTGGGAATCTTGATCTGGTCTTTCAAGAGTCGCCTTAGCTTTATCAGTCCATTTACATGTGGTCATATTTCAACCTCCAGGAGCTTTAAAATGTTTAGTACACAGAACACAAATTTAGGCCTGTGTTTGTTTTTATTGGTGGAACCTCTTTCCTTTCTTCAACATTCTCAAATGTTCCCTGGTTTAAGTAGAGTTATCTAAGGTAATCCACTCTTGCCCTTACCAGGGATATTCCACTTTGTTCATAAGCACATAACATAACTCTAGTCCCCAGTGATTTCATTGTGAAATTAAAACCCAGACACTCATCCAGATGTCTTAGAAGATAAGGGCAGGCCTAATCCGTATGTCACAGAGGACTTGAGGAGCAGGAATTCACCTATACATCATCACGTTGTTATTAGCCCGGACCATGGCAAGCCCAACACAAACATTTTCCACAGGGCTTGCATTCAGGCTTGGCAGTGTTAAGAAAATACCCTCCAGCGATGTGTTATTTTAGGCTGAAATAAAAGTAGACATGAATGGCAAGAGGAACAGAGAAGTATTGTTTTTATTTTCAATGTGAACCCATAACTCGTGTTAAATGAAAATCTAACCAACTAAGATGTAAATACCATCGTGTTCAAATGAGCTATCAAATATCAACACATTTATTTTGTGATGGAGTACTGATGCTTGTCTTAGGCGGTGTAATGCACTGTGGGAAGGGCAATTTAGATAGGAGAAGCCAAAAGCTTTATCTGATTAAAACTGATATGATGATTGATTTTGACAGAGGGAAATCACTTCCATTGCAAAAAAGAAGGCAACAAAAACATCGTGCATTTATCATTAATATGAGTGGTGGCACAAAAATTAGAACCAAAATGCAGGCCTGTGAAGGACAATTTTTGCCTCTGTTTTTACAGTTCTGCCACAGAAGTCCCCCCCAAGGCTGCCATCTTGTTTGTATTAAATAGTTATTTTACAAAATCCCTGGAAAACCCTTAGGGTAGGGACTGGAACCCACCTCTCTGGGAGGTGACCTAACCTGCACAGCAGCCCGTTTCTGTCTGATCCTGCCTCCTCATTCTGCTTCTCCATCTTGCCCTGGGAGCATTCCCAAAAGTGAGGGGAGAGACGCTCCAGGATAATGATGAGGCCGAGTTTGTGATTAAAGCATTAAACTGGGAGTTAGCTGTTTTGGATTCAGCTCCTGCCTGTGCCACAGATGTTCTGCGTGGCCATGGCATGCTCTGTTCTTGACAAAATTCATCCCTGTGCCGAGAGCCAGCTAGAGGCTTGGATGCCATCTGATGCTGAGAGACACACGAGGCTTACGCACTGGTTGAACATTATACAAGTGTATTACAAGTATATTTAGAAGACTTTACTGGATGTAAGCGTTGTGATATCCTTCAGCAAGAGGGCTGAACCTCTTTTGCATAGTCAGTGCCGCAGCATTTCCTCCCACTAAGCAGGAAAACTGCAGGGTTAATCACGTTAACATTTTTGAAATACTGCTGTAATGTGAGGGATGAGAAATGTGTGTCCATTAGAAGGAAAGCCTACAGGTTGCAAATGCACTGCCCAGAGCTTATGCACTTACTACACTCACAAGCATGAAAAAGTGCCCTGGAAAAATCCTAAAAAAAATAATATCTATATCTATCTATCTATCTATCTATCTATCTATTTTTTTTTTAAACAAATATCAGTTGGAAATTCATGTAAAACTATTTTTGAAAATCACTAGAGGAAAGGGATCCAGAGAAAAATGGCAGAACAGAGAAACACTTTTTAAAATGGAATATGGGTTTGATTTTTCATTTTGGGAAGCAATCCAGGCTACCCTAACAGAAAGCAGAGACACATTTCAGCTGGGGTTTCTTTGTGCACAATGCAATGGCAAAGCAGTTCAAGACCAGTTCATCTGTGTGAAAATATGACCCTGTATGAGTCTGGAGGTCAATGAAACCACTGTTGATCTGCTCAGGGCATGCTGGTCACTGCTTTAGGGTCACTTTGATTTATGTGCTTAGCTTTTCCACTTCCAGAAGTGTAAAATGTGGGTGACTCTCTTTTCATTGACTCTCATTTGTTGTCACAGGCATGCATTTTCCTCAGAAATATGTACTATATGAAAAAGTCTGATAAGTTTAATGCAGTGATATAAGGTGACGTTTTTATGGAGGGTGAGCATATGCTCAGTCACAATTATAAAAGAACCTGAAAACCGTGGCTTTTTCTGGTTTCTTTTAAGCCATGTAGGAGCTTGCCATCTCCCTCCGGAACTTAAATGCCCCCTTATTGTGGTTTGAGTGTTTCACAGTTTTCATGGATTTACTCTTGCCATGCTCATGTGAAGGATGGAGTTAGTGGTATCACAGTTGTAAGGATGAGGGAGTTGAGGGAGAGGCAGACCCAGCAATAAGCTGAAAGAAATCCGTAGCAGAACAGAAATTTAATAATTATTTATTGCTCTAACTTCTCCTATTCAACTTCAAAAGTAAAATGTCAGGAAACTTCAAATTTCCTTCAGTGCTGAGACATCTTGGGAGCATTACCATAGCGGGTCACAGCTACACAGAGGATCTGGGGCTTGATCTTGAATACCTCCAGAGGCTTGGCAGGGACTGTAAGGCCTTCACAGTGCAGCTGTGGACACCAGCTCTGGAATGGTTAGTGCCTCACGAGTATTTCATTGGCATGAACTGATACCAAATAACTTCTTCCAACTGTGCAGCTCACCGTGGTGGGAGAGATGGAAATGCAGAGCTCTGCTGGAGCATCAGGAGGCACAGAGCAACCTGCCCCTGACAGGAGGGAGAGGAGTCAAAACGTTGTCTCAGTTGACACCAAACATTTTATTCACTTGATCAGTTCCTGTCATCCTGTCATTAATTTCAGTGGAATTAACACAGGGGGAGTATGAGTCAATATAGCTGGATTTTCTTTTCCTGGTTTCCTGCCATACTGCAAGCCTCAACACTTCTGTCTTCTCTGTCACTTGTCACTCAATTTGTGAAAACGGATTTTCCCTATAATAATTGCTGTTCTAATAACTTCTACCAATTGAGACTCCTTAATTTCTCCTATAGGACTCTTTAACCCCTTTAAGCATCCAAAAAACCTGCTAATGAAGGTCACTGCCACCTGCTCTGTATGTGACTGCAGGAGCTAGGACCAGACAAGTCGCTTGGAGCCCAAGACCTGCTGCTTGCTCAGTGTGTTAGAAAGTACGTTCCGATCAACACTTAAAAAATTTTGCCTTGCTCTTTCTTTTCCCTATAATTTAAGGGTCTGAATTTTCCCCGTGCCTTGTCTTGTTTCTTCTCGTAAGCGTTAGTTCAGCTAATTTTGTGGCTACAAGGGAGAATATGTGTCATCTGGGGAGGATGGGAAGAATAGTGACAAACAGTGTGGAAGTGTAACATATTTCTCTGGTAGTAATACCTTCAGAAGAGCTCATCTGTCCGGGTTGTATCTGTAGAAGTGTTCAGAAGGCATCAATGAGTGGTTGAGAAAATACAAAAAGTCACTTTGTATGGATATAAACACTCCAATTTCACTGCCATTTAACTATCAATTTAAAATCACATAACTTACATCTAAGTGGACAAACAGCACATTTATGACTACTCCATAACTTCAGTGTCTCATGTCCTGCACCACTGATTAGGGAATTTTGCAAAAACCCAAAGCATTGCCTTCTGTAAGCTCCACAAACAAAGCATGGAGCTGGAGATGCCACAATTATTAAATGTTCAACATGCTTCTCAGTGCTTGTTCCTTAGAATAACTGCTTCACAAACCTCCTGCAAGACATCCTTAAGGCTGTTTAATACCCTCTTAGTTGTCGTTTCAGTCAGCACTCAGCACTCTGAAGAGCTGCTGAACTAAACCATATTAGCAGGTCTTTACAATTATTTGTAAATGTTGGGATACTCGGAGGATTATTGCACTGGTACATTGCCTTTGGTGCCTGAGGGGAGCACGAATTATATCTTATCTGCAGGAAGAGCTCTGAGGAGCCAGACCATCTTATGAGATGAGGCGCTCAGCCCACTTCCAATCCCATCCCTGGGATTGTCAGGGTACAATTTCTATCAGTGAGCAGAATGGACATATCCCCGAACATTAGAGTTTCACATGAATCTAATGCATGGGAAATGGATTTTTTTTTTCTAAAACGGATAAAAATATCTTCTCATCTGAACTCTCAAACTGATGACATTTCAGAATTCCATTTGGAGAGACAGAAAAACAGATGATCTGTGTTTTTTAAAACTCCTTCTGATAGCTGGTGCTTCTTGCCCATCCAGTTCATTGAAATATTACTGACACAAAGCATTTCAAATTTCTGACTGTGTATCCAACTTCAGTAAGGTTTGCCTATAATTGTCTGTATTTAACTAAGGAAAACTACCATTTTCTGAAACCTTTTAGGCCAGGGTCGCCAGGACTGGAACCTGGAAGTTAGATTCCTAACATTTCCAAGGAGTTTTTCCTTGGAACATTTCCTTCAGTTTTCAAAAGCACTGAGCAACCTCCAAGTGCCATGGAAATTGTCTAGGGTTTAAATCTCTGGGAAAAGGTCAGGCCGGTTGTTTTGCAACCTAAATTTGAGGTCTTGTGTACTAAAAAGGCCAAAGAAGAAACATATCATAAGCCTTTTTACTTTTTTTTATTTTTAAAGACCTACTTTTAAAACCTGACTAATTGAAAGCGAAGCTTATTTTCAGCCTGGTAGGTATTTATGCTTGTGGTTACACAGTCTGTGTAATTCCCTGCTTAGGAGGATGCTGGTTATTGTATTATATTATTGCTGGTTATTGTATTATATCTACGGGCCAGTGAGCCATTTACACTGGCTTCCAAAGTAGAAAATAATTTTTGATATATTCTTTATAGCTAATTAGCTATTTGTCTATTGCTAAGGGAGCCACCGAGAGACCTGCTGGCATACCTGATGGATCAGGTGGTGGGGAAGGCTGACCTGGATGTCATGAAATGCTCCAGGCTTTTCCACACCAGGGCACTGCAATGGGAGGCTGCAGGGAGCTGCCATCCAACCTTGATGAGAGAAACCCTCAATCCCCACTGCATTGCCCATGGTGGAGACTTAAAATACGATAGAGGCTGCTCTCAGGACTGCAGAGGGGAAAACTGTGAGGGAGCAGAGACAGAGGAAATCAGCTCTCCCTGCAAAATGCCTAAAAGGCTTCAGTGGCAAAGGTGTCTTAATATGAGAGCTTCAATTTTCTCTGTATTTGCTTGTGTTTGGGTTTGTTTGCTTATGCTTTGTTGTGCTGGAGGATGACGGTTTGTTCTCAGTTAGGGTAATTGCTGTTATACTACAGGCTCAGAGGATAATTCAGGTGGGAAGGACCTGAGGAGAGCCTGAGTCTACTGGAGCAGAAGGGAAGGTCAGAGCAGGGCTTCATGCAGGTGGGCCAGGAAAGCCTGCAGAGATGGGGGCTGCACAACCTCCTGGGGCACCTGAGCCTTGATGGCCTCAGGAGAAAAGCTGTGCCTAGAGGCAGGCCAGGGGACAGGACCCAAACCCTGCCTGGGAGAAGCTCCCCAGTCCCTTTGCCCACTTCCACCTGTGGGTCACGGCCAGTTTGTGGTGTAGCTGCTGCCACACAGCAAGCGCCAACAGCATGGCCACAATCCTTGGATGGAGTGCATGCCTTTCCTTTTCTCTTCTTCTTCAGTAAATTGTTGATAAACTCTTTAAAAATCAGAATAAGATTTATGTTGAGGGGAGGTCCGCAAGTCCACATTTATGTCTTTCTGCTTTTCCAAATGGTCTCTCTTCACACTTCTACTGACATGTTGGAAGAGCTGCACGTAGAGAGCCCTGAACCCCTTCTTGGAAAGAAAGGGAATCGCAAGAAAGGGAATTCCTCTCTCAGTGAAAACAAGGTCAGCTGTTTGAAGAGGCTTGGAGAGGCCCACAGGCCAATAATCGCTGCGTGATTTTGTAGCTCAGAGGAAAACTTTACTCACTGCAGTGCTGTGACCCGTGTAGAATCGATGATGCTGCATCAGCACAGAAAAAAGTTTGTCCCAGTGACTCTTCATTTTTAAACGTCTGACACATCTCTCTGCAAAGGCTGGTGGCCAACATGGCTAGCTTTCTGAAGAAAGCTTCTTTTGCTGCCCGGCTGCCTTCAGGGAAGGAACTGTAACAAACAGTGCTGGTTCCAGCAACGTGGTCAGAGGAAATGAGGGGACTGATATGCAGTTAAAAAAAAAATAAATGTTTTTAAACCAAAGGCAGAAAAACCAGGGCTGTGCTAAACCTAATGTTCTGGCTGCTCTGCAGATTGTATTGCACAAGGTTTGTTTCTGTTCCTGTTGTGGTGCTGGTGTTGTTGGTAAGGCAACCGACACACAGTTGAGCATGGGTGAAGCTACAGATGGGGCATGTCTGTTTGGAAATGCCCCCCTTCAAGGAGAATGTACTTTCTGGCTTGTGTTTACCCAGCAGAAACTTGCCAAGGTTTTGGAAGCAGAAGTGTGCAGGCGGTCAGGACGGAGGCACCTCAGCTGCCCTGCGGCTTCATGCTGGAAGTGTGGCTTGGTGCAGCTGGCCCCTGGCTGGCCATCAGTCCCACTGAAGTCCCTTCTGCCAGCTCTGCAGGGTCCTCCCGGTGGCACAGCATTTGTGTCCTGTCTGGTTTTGCCCCCCAGATGTGTCCAGTTTGCTAATTCGAGCTCCCCGTGTTTGATGCGTCCTCTGAACTCTCCGGCTCCTGGAGTCGTATGAGAAGCTTCACTATTGCTAAAAGTTTCCAGGCTTCAGTAGGGCTAGAGAAAAGCTTATAGACATGAATTTCAAATACAGACCTTGCAAACAAATAAAATGAACCTTTACATTTATTGAGCTTTAACATCTCCTGGTTTTCTAGGGCATCATTTCTGACTCGTGACTATGTGAGGTTAGCAGCGCTGCCACTGACTCCTTGTGCATTCAGGCTGCATTTATGTTGCTTGGTTTGACATATTCCTGGGAGACTTATTTCCATTCTCAGTGCATTTAGCTTCAGCCTGGGCAAGGCAAGAAAATCTGCTTTTCAATTCAGGCTTTTTCTTTCCCCTTCCTTTAGCCTCAACCTTTCTGTCTTTTAGGGTACTAACTTGGCTATTGCTCTCATTCACTGCTGAGTGTAATTATTGGTGGTAAGTCCTACAAGTCACTGGCTGAGTGTGTACGAATTGAAAAGCACAGCCCATTGGAAACTGCCTGGTAGGTCTGGAGGGGTATTTTGATGGTAGCAGATAAAGTATTAGAAGGAAAATGAGTACAGGCAATAATTCTGAATCTGCATTTTGTGAATGTTTACTTTACTTGTATTTCTTTTAATTTTCATCTGGTATCATGCACATGCTGCCTCTTCCTGAAAACAGAGGAGGAATTTAAAGCTTTTTGTAAATTTAAAAAAAATAAAAAAGGTTTTATTTATATCATTGAAGACTTTTGTTAGGTGTTACAGAGAGTAATAGGAGACGGCTGAAGGCCAGTGCTGCGCCTGTCAGATCCTCCTCACCAGTTCTTTTACAGGACATGATTTTACTGACTTGTGCTTAAACTTTTGGTTTCTGATTAATACAAAGATACGCGCTGCTTTCTGGATCTTGGCCAAAGACTCTGAAGTCTTGTAAACGATATTTTACAAGTTTTCTAAAAGAGAAAAGTCAAGAACTCTTTTCTCCAACCAGGTAAATGTGTGACTATCATGGGAATAGAAAGATCCTTGAAGTGTTTTCCTTCACATGCATAGAAGGCCCTCAAGTACAAGGCACCAAAGAGCCACACCCAAGAAGATCTAAGGTAGTTTTGTTGTTTGTGCTATGCTGGAATTTTTTTTTTGTTGTTTCACGAGTGTTTGCCTAATAGGGCATGGTTGAAACGACCCTCTTAAAATCCGCTGTTGAACCTTGAAATGACACAAACCTGAATCATGCAGGCGAAGGGGCATTACCATGGATTTATGTGTTTGAGTCGCTTGGCACAGGCCAGACTCCCAGAAAACACAGTCTTAATGAGGAGAAACGCTCCCAAACTGTACAGGTGTGCTTCAGACCACGGTCTGAACATGTCTCCCTCCTTTCCTACCCTCCAGTAGACTCACATTGGAACATGTCCAGCGCTTTAATGAATTACAAATCTGTAAAATATTTCTCTCCCGCTGCCCGTGGTGATTGCTCTTTAACCTGGCAACGAGGCAGGGTGCAGGCAGGCACTCGAGGCCGAGGCTCGCGGGGAAATGGTGCCATGTGTGGAAGCACGAGGGGCTCCCGAGCCGTCCCACTGGGCCTCGTCAGCGCAGCATTGGGGTGGGGGGAGCCCCCCAGCAGCGGAACAGGAGGAGGAGAGGCCAGGGGGCAGCGCCGGGCCTGGAGCTGCATTGCCCATGTTTCTGCTCCTGGGCTGTGTGGGGAGGCTGGTGCCAAGAACACGCAGGCTGTGGGCATTGTCTCTTGCTTGTGCTTCTGGAAGTCATGAACTATTCTTGGCCAAAGCCAGGGGCACCTTGTTAACGTTAAACTGATGTAAGTAAGGACTGGGGCATATGTGTTTCCATACCTGGAAACCACTGGGCCTGGTTCTACTTTTGCTCACTCCAGTTCGATACTGATACAGGTCCTCGGGCTGCAACGATGTGAGTCTGTGTTTCCCCTGGGTCAGCAAGACCTCAGTCAGCTTCGTTAGCTTCAGAAATGTGTGCCCAGAGCTGCTGGGAGAGGATGGGTCTGTAAAGAAGAATGGAAGATGGTAGGTGAGAATAAGAAAGGGATCAAGAAACAGGACAGACCTTTGTATTTCTTGTCCTTGTTTGCCTACCGTTGGTTGCGTTTGTCAGTGAAAAATGGGGGAGATGAAAGAAGGGAATTTCTCTTGAGCTTGTGGTTGTCTTCAGGCGGAGCAAAGCCCTGGGGTGGAAGCATGTCATCCTCCCTCCTGCCCTCGTTTCAGCTCTTCTGCGCGTTGGGAAAAAATGCTCCCTTTTTTCCAATACAAAATAGGAAAGAACTACAAGGAAACTGAGCACATTATTTTTTCCAGTTTGCCTTAGGGTTTCCTGGAATTTTTGCTACTGTACATTTATTTAAAGTAACACTATCTGTTTAAATACATGCTGATCTTTGGTTGCTCTGAGATCAGAATCAGCCCCAAAGAATGTCTTTTGCTTGCAGTCATTTTTGTATTGTCAGTCCTTCCTCCTCACCCCCTGCTAGGCTGACCTTCATGGGATCAGGTGACAGGAGGATAAACTGCAACATATGTGGTCCCGAGCAGAAAGAAAGTTATGATCCAAACTGATACAGGAATCGTGATCTATTGTCAATCTCTCCGAGGATGACAAAGCAATCTGTTTCCAAATGAAAGTAGATGTAAGATAAATTCTTTGACTGCTATTATATTTTTCTTGGCATTAACCAGATGCTATTACTGTTTTGTGGCTTTGTCACCACCAATTACGAACTAAAATAACATCATCTGTTGCAAAGTGTCGCGATCCAAAACGCCTATTCTCTTCCCAGTGACATTGTTAATAAATAAAATCAACCCCAGTGATCTGCTAATATGTGTTTAATAAGATTTAGCAAAGTTATGTCGGAGACTTAGAGGGGAAGTTTGGAAATAAAGGCTCTGTCCTTCAGTGTCTCACCCAGACGAACTGCCTCCTTCATTTTGCTGAAACAATGGGTGCAGCTAAGGGTTTGCAAGGTCTCTGGAAAGATTTTTGTTGTGTGCAATATTTAAATATTCTGTGTAATTGTCATCATTACATACCTGAAATGAAAACAAATCTTTTATAGTGAAACTCAGGACATTATGCAATAAGCTGAAATTTATTGTTTAATTCTCCAACCAAGCTATTGCACAGCAAATGGAATTAATTAGGATTTTTTTTTTTTGGCTGTCTCAATTTCATAATAAACATATTTTTATTTGAGCAATGTGTGTATATCATGAAAATATTTCAAGCAAAAATAAATTATTCAAATGGGGCAGCTTTGTTGTAAATCATGCTGTGCATTTTTTTGCTTAAATGTAATTTATATCAACATCATTTGTTATACTGGTAAAATACTAAAAGCTTTTTAAAAAGGTAAAATGATTTACTTTTTTATTGTCTAGACTATATGTAAGCCATTGCTAATTAATACTGCCCTTTCTGATGGCTTTGCAACAGGCATAACTCAAACAAACCAATTATAAATGATTTTTCAATGTAAACTTTTAACAGCATAGCCTAAGGGCTTGCTGAACATAAAAGTACGATTTAGAAAACATAAGTTTTAACTAAGGTCAGGATATATCAGGCGATGATGGATGTAAATGTAAAAACATCTGACTGTGGAATGACAACGTTTTCTTCAAGACTAAGCAAAATGTTGGTGGCAGTGATAAGTGGAATGAAAAATAGCCTTGAATGAACTAGCCAGAAGGTTTGGGTTTGGGGTCTGTTAGCCGGGTTTCTTTTTTTTTTTTTTTTTTTTTTTTTTTGTTCTTTTTTCTTTTGGTTATTTTGGTTTTCTTCAGTGTTTTGCAAACCAAAGCTCCAGAGACAGAGCGAGCAGCATAGTGAGAGAGCTCTGTAACTATTTTCTACGACAAGCCCATGAGAAAATCAGACTTTTTGATATCATCTGCTGTCTTGGGGCTGAACTAGAAACCAGTCCCCTTCCTTCCCTCGTCAAGCTGCTGGAGCAGAGCCCCTCCAGCAGGACCGCGTGTCCCCTGCACGGGCTGCTCCCGGTGCCTCTGGCTCCGGGTTTCCAGCTACCGAATGGAAAATGCCATGGCCCTGTGATAGTCTGGTTCATCCTAACATGGCAGACTGGGGCTTGCCTCATCATTTAGGATGGGTTAAGCCTGCAGAGAAGATCTCCGAAGAGGTGGTGGCTGGCTGCTCCGCTCTGTCTTTAAGACTATTCATCCTTATTGTCTGTCTTTCAACAGCCCGAGCAAAGCTGGCACAAGCGCTGCATCATGTGCTGTATCTAATTTGGTGGAAGTAGTCACATGCCCATAATGTGATCTGTATCACATTTGTACGGCTGACTCATCTGGTATCAATTCTTGCGGAGCGAAGCCTCCGGAGCTGCAGCCCCTCACGTGTTCCCAGAGCCCCGGCTCCTGTGCTGTGGCTCGTCCATCACCGCCCCGCCGTCATGCTGCTCCTCGCCCCCAGCCCACCCCACGCCTCTTCTGCAGCCCAGGAGCTCCTTCCCCACCACACACCCACCTCCTCCTGGCCTTGGCAGCCCAGCACGTCCCACAGGCTTTGTGGAAGAGCCCGCTCGCTCTTTGCTGTGGACACCATAAGGAAATGGATGCTGTTGATCTGTCTCCTCCCTTCTCCTTCCAGAAGTCCGTGGCTTCGCCTCCCTCCATGTGTGGCATCTTCTTATTCTGTATGGTTGTCCACATCCCTCTCTGTCCATCCCCCGCCTCTCTTCTTTTTTTGGGGGCTTGTTTTGCTGTTTAAAGACCTCTTTCCCCAGAGTTTTTCCTGCTCAGGTTTCCTCTGTTTTGGTGTATCCAAATCATCTAATCCAGTGCGTCTCAGCTCTTTGTTCTGCTTCTGCAAGAAATTGCTTTCCTTAAAACCACAGCCTCTTGCAAAGAGGTGGCAGAAAATGCTTCTTCTTGTCAAGCCACCTCCTCCTCTTCTCAGCCAAAGAACTTTGCCCTGCTCAGCCTGGCTTGGCCCATCTCCTCCACACACAAGGACACCAGGAAGGCAGCCCAAAGCCTGGCGCTTCAGAAACCACAGCTGGGAGCCGTAGGTTGGGCTGGGTCACTGGCCCATCAGCCAAGCTCTGACTGAGCGTTTGCCATTTTTGTTGAGGTAAAAGCTGGTTTTGCTAACAAAGAGTAATTTGTTTTTAATGAAAACACTGCCTACATTTATGCTTATTAGAATTCCACACGTATTGACCAAATATTTATACGGTACCTTCGTGCTGTTGAAACCCAATGGGTGCTATTGGGATAAATCAAATATATTGCTTAGTTGGGTTAGAAATATTTATAACTTCTGCTGTTGCACTTATTTGTTCCGTCTCCTTGTGAGTGAGGTGGTTCCGCTGGTGCAGGCGCTGCTCTTTCCTCCTGTGATCTCTAATTATGTTGAAGGGATTAATAACCACACATTTCATCCGGGGTCTTGGCTCGATGACAGGGCGTTGTTTAATGAGAGCACAACCAGTGTCCTGGCTCTTCAGGAGAGCAAAGGCAGCACTCACCGTGGAAATCATTGAAAATAAACATGTGGGAGCTTAAGCACTCTTTAATAACTCCTTTACTCCTTCTGCTTGTTTGGTTAGCAATCCTGATGATTTTTTTTTTTGCCCATTGCACCTGGCTCCGCTGCCGTAGAGGCACAGTTATTTGTGGTGCCAGAGGAGGTTATGGGCTCTTTATATGATCTAGGGGATTATTTAATCAGAGGTAGGAGAGAGTCGATTCTGAGCCATTGTAAGCTTTTTAATTTTACAGCTCTAAGGCCAAAAACAAACATCCAGGAACAAGCAGCACAGAGTGGATATTATCCTCCCCAAGTTTTCCGTCATTAGGAAATGACTGTTGATATCATTAGTATTAAACATTAGCTCAAGAATCAGTCATTCAACTGTGATAGAGTTAATGAAAAGGGATCCTGGGCTTCTCTAGCCACACGGACAAGCACCGTGCTTGCTGTTGGTTGCTGGTGTGCCAAGTAGCTAGAAAAGCTATGGATTTATTACCTAGGCATGCTTTGTCCCGCTTGTGTTTTTATTTCTATTTAGGTACTTAGATTATATTGGCTGACGGCAGGATGATGTGGCAAAAGGGCACTGCCCGTGTATTGGAAACAATTACCTGATTATTTCCTTCTCACAGGTACCAGAGGTTGAGGTATGGCACTTGGGTACTTGATCTGAAGCTTGGGTGCTTGATCTGATAAAGGGTTTACAAAGGTGTGTGTACAGGAGGCACACGTCTGGTTTTGGGGGGCTTGGACTCTGGTCCCAGCTCCCTGCGTGCACCTCCTGGTGCCAGCATCCCCTCGGTGACATCTCTTCTGTCAGGTGCATTGGTGAAGACACTTCATGATGCTCCCCAGGCCTTACTAACCAAGGAATTGGTTTTCCCTCAGGGCTCTGTAAGCCAGCATGTTACCGGGCAGTGCGGGTTGCACGCTGTCCCCTACATTATTGGAGTGATTTGGATTTTTGCATAATATATTTAATTTGTAACTTATGTATGTGGAAATTTGGGAGACATTTGAGGAGGACATTTCCTTTTCTTGTTACTGCAGATGCTGGAGATGATGAAACCCCATTCTTTCTCAAGGGAACTAGATGGGAAGGGCAGGCAGGTGCTGAGCCCATGGGCAGCAGGCTGTGGGGCCAGCGCTGTGTTTAGCAGCGTGCACTTACGTAGCACACGAGGGAGGGACTTTTCCTTCTCTGCATCCACTTTATTTTTTGACCACAGAAAACGTTTCGAAAGGCAAGACCGGTACTTTTTGAGCAGCCTTTCCCTTCAAAAACCCTATGTTAGGGCTGGGGCGGGTGAGCTTGCTGTTCTGCATACTTCCACAGGGCCTGATGAGGAGGGGGAAGAGTCTGAGAAGAGTTTTGCTCCTTCCCAGGCCTTTTGCCCCCTTTGTTTTAAGGTTTTGAGCAGTTTTAAAAATACCAGCACTCATAATTTTGCTTTTTATTTATTATATTATCTATTCTTATTTATTATTCTCTATTTATAAATGTTATTTCTCTTTTTCAAATGGTTGGAAACCATCAAAATTTGAGGAAATATCAAGGAAGAGGTATCAAGGGCACCCCACAAGAGTCATTAGTCCCTTGCTGGCCTCATGAACAAGGCTCACTGGTGTGAGGGTGGCCTCAAAGTCAGGCTGGGTGCTGCCCTGGTGCCTGCACACCCAGGCAGCGGCACGGTGCTGCCTGAGCCCAGAGAGCCCAACAAGGGCCTGAGGCTGTGCCCAGCACCCAACCATCGTCCACCCCAGTGCCATCCCTGCCTCACAGCAATTCATTACACCAGAATACTTTTATTCTGCCCTTACCACCCCACAGCTCCTCAGGCCCCACCATCCTGATAACCCCTTTCCTTTGTCATCTGCATCAGCTCGATACTTTAACCCCATTTCTCGCCCGCTCTGCCTCAGTGGTGCTGGCACAACATCTGCTCCTGGTGCCTTGCGAGGAAATGCCCTGCAAATCGCCTTGTGGTTTGCAGAGGGAATTCCCTAATGACACTCTCATTAATAGTTCTTGCTGCCAAATGCTGTTTGCTTTTACTTTCAGAACTGTCTGCATTAATAACAAGTACCTCCACTTGGAAATTATTTACACGGGGCATTGTTCTCATGTCACTGCCACCGGCAGCGGCTCCGGACTGGGTGGGAGCAAGACACTGTGATCAATTCAGCCATTCCCTCCTCGCTGCCCTGCCCGAGACGAGGAGTGCTTGAGCACTTCAGAGCAAATAAGTCCTGGGAAAAGCAGAACTATTTCTTGTGATAAAGACTGGCAACTCAGTTCGAGCAGACGAGCTTGTCAGGGACGATGCTGCACTCCGTCTGAACCTGTGGGAAGTGTGCCTGCTCCTAATAACTGCTGTGTGTATTTATGTGGCAGTCATTGTGCTTTGCAAGAGGGGAGTCACAGAAATAATTAGTTAAGAGCGTGAGGGTTTTGGCGCAGATTCCCTTTCTCAAGTAGCTGTGATGTTCGTATATAAGAAAAATTGATTTGGCATCTAGACAGGATTTCAGCACGCTCATGGTTATGGAAATCAGCTATGGGCATGGAGGAAATCTGTATATTGATTCATAAACTGACTTGATGACTTGTTCATGCTTTAATATTTTCATGGGCTTTTACCCAAAATAAAAATGTCAGTAGGTACCACTTGACTGTGCTGCAGCACTGCCTGAAATGGTGGGAAGAATGCAGGGAAAAGGGATTTCCTATTAAACAGAAGCCTTTCCAGTCTGTGCTAATGATTTTTTTTTTCAAAAGATTTTTTTTTTTTTTTGCCATCGCCCTTGCTTATTGTGTTAAACTGTGTATCTATATAACACCCACAGGAAGTTTATCACCTACTAGATCCAACCCAGGTTCATGTAGAAGAGACTGTGAATAGCAGCAGGCCTTCTCAGGAGGTAGCATTTGGTTAGGAGAGCCCTGGGAAGCTGTAAAACTTGTACACGAGGGCACAGACCATCTCAAAGGGGTCTCTCTGAAAGAAGACCCCCAGGTTGATGGACACTCACTCGTTCTTCTGCAGGAACTCAGGGAAACCTCGCATCAGCACGTGCTGGTGTTGCTGGCTACGTGCAGGTAGTGGCACGAGGAGAAGCTTTAGTCGGTGTGCTCCAGCAGGGCAAACGGCAGCATCATTTGCTGGCTCTTTTGTTGGTCGAACTGGTTGGGTGGTGTTTAGTCAGCACCAGCACCCCTACCTTGTGCCTGCCTCGTGAAGAACACCTCCTAACACGCTGACTCTTCGTGAACACGTTTCAGGTTTAAAATCTTAATCCCTGAATAATGCCGCCGCCTGCCTCCCGGCTTTCTTTGGAGACCTTCCAGCTCCGGCCAGCCCTGACCCTATTTGACCGAAGGTATGTGGGGCTCAAAACTGGGGCAAATATGGCTTCTGGCCATTATGAAAATGAATGAAAACTATGTAATGGATAATTTCATTTAAGACCCGGAGCGATAAGAGTTTGTGATCAAATGCTGGTTTCATTTGCAGCAGTGTGCTTCCATTGTGACTTCAGAAAAAATCAATGGGTGTAAGGCAAGATGAGTCATAATGCACACACTGTACCAAAGGGGAGTAGAAATTTCTCCATAAATAACGTCTCTTTTAGCAAGATGCAGAACCAAAACCCTGAAAATCTATACTGTATTGAACTGCACAGTTCAGGAAAGAGGCTGTATATATAACAGCATGTTTCTGAATGTGTAGGTTGCTCCTTGTGGATGAAACCTTCCTTTGAGACAGTTGGTTGCTCATTTTCACAAATTATCTGTTAAGTGATTTCCATGATCGAGACGTGGGATTAAAAGATCTGTGGGGGCTTTTTTGAAACTCCTGTGTTTGGAAGGCACCTCGCACCCTACAAGCAGTGGCAGCGAAGCCAGGGAGATGCCTCTAGGTGGGCTACTGGGAGCACGGAGATGTTTTCACATGCTTGGGAAAAGACAAGAAGGCCATTTTGTCATTTGGTGGTTGGCTTCTTGCTGCTTATTAAATAGGCTGCCAAACTTGTGGCTAACGAGTGATTTTAATGTAGTTTGAAGGCAGCTTTTGTTTCCTTCAACTGCTATTTTAAGAAAGATCCCATAAAATTAATTGACTGATGAACTGTATAATTGATGCTGTCTACACAGTGTGCACCAGCCAAAACTGATGGGTAGCAGGAGCGCTGGCATCTTGGTAGGGGCTGCGCTAACCCCTTCGGAGAACCTCTGCCTGCCCTCCCTTTATGCTCCTGGGTAGGAGAGGGCATGTTTAGTTTTCTGCTTACTCTATTCCCTTTTGTACTTGCTCATTTGCTAGGTGCATAAAGGAGAGGAGGTCACTTGTGCACATGGGATAAAGAGGTATTATGAATTCTAAAGTGTTTGCTTTATTGGGAAAAGCACACTGAGCAGGAAGGCGCGGGAACATAATGTGTGAATTTTTAATGAATGCTGTGCCAAGTGTTTGTGCATTTTTTTTCCTACCTGTAGCAGCTTTATTCATTTGGGAGAGTACTGCCTACAAGATATTCCTTAGTAGTATGCTGGCTGCTGTTTAGTTTTAATAAATTAAATCCTTTATATCAATGTAATATTCTTTAGACAAGCACTTCCAAGACAGATTAGAAATGAACTTAAGGGGATTAAAAGCTTCTCTTGCTAAAAACAATGTTTCAGATGGGAAATCCACTTATTTATGTCACTTTCAGTGGAGTACATTTGTCTTTAATATGTTGCTACTGCTAAAGAAAGCGGCGCTTTGCCCATGACTGCAGCCTGTCTGCTCTGCTTTACATACGCAGCAATGTTTATTTTCTTCAGTACAGTAAGTCGCTTTGGGAAAGATTGATGGCTTCCCATAAAACTGCGAGCAACCATTTTCTTTGTTATTTAGAGAAAACAAAAGATTTAATGGAGCTGGAGTTTTAAATAGCGTTAGTCTCTGTAAAATGGGAAACCGTGCGAGTGGAGCATGTGAGCAGAGAGAAAAGCCCGCTTTGATTTTCCCTTGCTGGCGTGCAGCAGGCAGAGCACATCTTCGGGAAGGTTCTCGTTATCTGTGAAATCCTGGACATCTTGGGAGCAGCCTGGTCGTGCTCAGGGCTGGGCAGCAGGCCCGGGGAGGAAAAATCAGCTCGCAGGAAACGGCCTGACCCTTATCCAGCTGATCTGGTTCTGTGTTAAACGTTTGTCCCAGCACGTGGCTCAGTGACGTGCCGAGCCCCTGGCACACCTCAAAATCTCCTGAACGCCCTGCAGAGACCCAGCTTGGTGTACCCGTTGCGCAGCACCCAGGCTGGATCCGAGGTTGTCTGGTGGGGAACAGGCCACGAGAAGGCCAAGGGATCAGAGTATTTGTGCCCCAAAACAGACAGCACAGCCCGCTAACGCTGCCAGCAACCTGAGCTCTCAGTTCACCTCCTGGGGCACGAAATGCCCCGTTTGGGAGCGTGCTCCCCCGAGAGCTGAGTGCAGGGAGGTCAGAGCAGGTGCCAGGACGCAGCTCACCAACAGCTCAGTTACAGCCTGTGGAGATGTAATTATTTAATTGCACTGCAGGTGACTTCATCACGGGGAGAGGTTCGCCCCTCTCAGCACACAAAGTGTGCCTTGGCAGCTGTGTCCCTGACACAGAGCTGAATTTTGTTATCTCAGGCACACCTCGCCCCGTCATCATTTCAAACTGTTTCAGAATAACTTCTGTGCCATCATGCTGCACTATCCTGTGAGGTATTATTTATTTAAATGGCTTCCAAGTGAGTTATCTCCCAGTGCCTGCTTATAACAAGATCATTTCCCACAGGGCTTTCGGGTCACTGATGCTCCAGAGTCCCCTGCCTGGTTTCAGTCGCTGTTCACCCACTGCTCCTGGCCCCTTCCCGTGCCAAAAAAAATGATGCCCAGGTTTAACTGGGGCACATCTGATAAAGCAGGGGATAACTTTTCAAAGCAGTGCCCCAGGATTGAGATGTTTGACTCCTCTGGGATTCGGTAGGACCCTACACTGAGGCTTTGTATCAGCCTCGTATTCCTAAGGCTGTACGAGACCAGGCAGCTTGGCAGAAATTAAACCACTCTCTTCATTTTATCTTATTTTGTGCCATTTTGTTGTCTGAAGCCAGATTTAACTCCTCTCCCCCAAAATATTTTTTTTTTGGTGGTCTTAGCATTTATCAGACTTCTAAATCCTTACATATTGCTCGTGATAAGAGGATAACTTCACTACTGCTTTCACAGTGGAAAAGGTAGGTTCATTTTCTGCCAAATAACGATGGGCTCTCCTGGCAGTGTAGCCACTCCGTGTGCACTGGGGATAAAACGTACACATTGCTAGAGTGCTGAGCTGAAAAAGAAGAAAACTTATCATTCAAGAAAAAAATGATATAATTAGGATCAGGGCTGGAATCTCACTGGGAAATGTGGTGTAAAAATGCTTCTCATTTTAAATTAAGCTTTCAATGGCAAGTGCTTGGCTTTCAGCAACTCCTCTGAAACTCTTTTAATTGAAGTTCCATGAAAATCTGGGGAGTTCAGCTCAAGTTCACCTCCCAAACCCATCCTGATTTCATTAAAGATCTGATCTTTTTTTATTTGCCAATAAAATATATATGTGTATGTGTGTGTGTAAATCAGTATCTGCTCCATAACTGTTTTTTTATTGTTTTTTTTTTTTTTTTTTTTTTTTAAATTTTTATTTTTAATTTATTTTTTTTAAAGGAACAGTTTCCCTTCTCTTTATGACCTCTGCTCCCTCCATCTAATGAGAGATGGGAGGAACAACCCCCAGCAGACCCACAGAGGTGGGGATTTGGGGCTCAGGGCACACTTTCTGGTTGCTTCCCCCACCTGCCTCATGCTCTGCATTGGTGTGGAGCCAGTATCACGTCTGATCAGGTCACCCTGGCCTGCTGAAGGCCAGCATGGCCCACTCCTCGTGTTCCCGTGGCAGCCGTGGTGCGAGCCACAGGAGCCGGGGCTGAGCGTGCCTTGGTCGGGCTCCTGGCGTGGCCGTTTTGTCTGCGCCTGGCAATTTTCTTTGCCTGTCTCTAGGACCCAACAAAGGTCCCGATTACTCGGGAGGGTCTTGCTCTGGGCTGACATCTGGACAGTGAGGTTAGGATTTTTGTTCTTTCATCCCTTTCCCAAGTTCTGTCCCGCTTCCAGCTGCAGGGGCCAGATGTGCCTGTGAGCAAGGGGCTGAGTGCTGCACACAGCCTGCCTCGACCCGGGCTCTGCATCCCTTCGCTTCACCTACCAGCTGGTAAGACAAGCCTTCAGCAATGGCATCCATGTGTCCAGGGTTTTCTACTTACCTAGGGTGGTGTCGGAGCCCCCCGCGGTGCCCCCATCCCCAGCCGCGCTCACTGCGGCTCCTGCAGAAGCAGCGGGCACTGAGGGCTCCCCCGGCACCGGCTGGGAGGGCTCCTGGGAGCTGCCCGAGGCCCCGCTTCTGTGCTGTGCACAAGGCGAGATGAAAATGTGCTGGAAATGCTGTAAATCTGCCTTCCCCAGGGCAGAGATTGGCGATACACTCGAGTCCTGCATCAGCCCAGTGTGCAGCAGTGCGCCAATGAATATAAGCACAGCTCTTCCGTTAATTATTCGGTCATTCGGGTATCCAATTTGGGTTTTTGTCCCACTCCTAGGCTAACGCGTTTCTTCTTCTATTTTATTCTCTCATGGCTGCAAGTCCTACCTGTGCCACAGCCCCCCCGTGAGCCCCGCATGTCGCTATCTGCAGTTTCAGGGAATCAGATCTCAGTGTTTCTGATCAGGGTCCAGCTGGAACCACACATCTTTGTTTCATGTATTTAATATACTCAAAATGCACTAAATGACAGTTTATAATATCATTATCAACAGTTAAAGACATTATAACTTCAAGAAATGAAAAGAAAGTGCAGCCATATGTGGAAATGCTTTATTTTGTGCACTTTTAACCCTCGCAATAGCTCAGCTGCGAAAACGGGGACTGCAACGCGAGGCAGGAAAAAAATTCAATGTCTGCAAAATCATTTTTCAGTTTTCCCTGCGCTGTTGTCATGAAAGAGCGCTGCACTATTTGGATGGTAAATAACAACCGAGGACTAATTTATTTTTCTTCATAAAATTATTTCTTGAATTGGATTCAAATGTGTTCCTTATTACACGGTTTGATAATTCAGTGATGCTTTCCCCCCATAACATACGAGCTGATTTAAACCTTCACTCCAAACAGCCTCGGGCTTATTAAGAACAGTGTGGACTGAGTATGGATTAGGTTTAAAAGTAATAAAAAAGTAGACCTGTTGGTTAGGTGAAAAATTCACTATCAGATTCCTGAGTGCAGCTTTCTTTTCATGTGCAAACTGCATTAAATGAGGCATTTAATTCAACAAATCCATAGTTCTGATCCACCAGAAATAGAGACTGGGTTAGTTCAATTTGTAACAAACGATCTCCATATGATCAAAGTCCTGAGAGCTGATTCCAACATACTGCTTAAATTAGTCTAACACCGAAGTGTTTGGCTCTGGGACAATATTTGGAATGTCTTACCAGAAGAAAAATTCCTCCGCACACATGGTTCCAATATCGGGGAATGCCAACCTTGCTTTTTAATGGGCTGACAGGGAGCCTCCGTGCTAACTTTCTGACTCCAAAAAGTTCTTGTGCTGTCACCCGCAAACCAGCTTGGATAATTTTTCCTTGGCTTCCTTATTAAAGCCTGAATGAAGGGATTGTGTGGCTTTCTTAATGTCACTTGGTCTGCTTGCCATAAATTCAGGCACTCATGATGAAAGCTCCACTTATATTTCGCTGGGAAATGGAATCAAGGAGAATGCACCCTCGTTCACAATAAATAACTAAAGTTGAGTTATTAAGTGTATTTCATATACCAGCGCCTTATTACATCAGCAGTTTAGATAATGGCTTCTTAAAAATATTTCTCCACCGAAACCCACGAAGAGCGGCTTGCACATAGGCGTCCCTGTGCGCGGAAAGCAAACCAGCCGGCCGCGGCAATAACTTAGGCCTGTATTAACAAATAGCGAATATTTACATTTTTACATGCTGCTGTCTGTTCAGATTAAGCAACCATCGCGCTAGCGGCAGCGAGCGGGGAGAGCTGTGCTGGCTCGAGCCCCGACACAGAGCCCAGGGCTGGGCTGGGGCTCGCTGCAGGCAGGGGGACGCGAGCTGCTTGCTCCCGAGCCCCGCCAGCCCTGGCCCTGAAGCAACCAACAATATTTTCAAAGGCCACAGCTGGATTTCTTCTCACTTTTTTTAATTTTAATTTTAATTTTTTTTTTTATGGACCATCTTAATGTGAAATTTGTTGCTGCAATTAAGCCAGAAGGGTGCCAGGCACCTATGCACGTACCGCGAACGCGCACATCGTTCTTTACATTTTTACACCGTTATTATACACGCAGTGGGCTGTAATAAATCGGTGTTCACCCAGGAACAGACAGGACTGACAGTGAGTAAATGCCCCGATTAGCATGTTATTGTGACAACTTTGCAGCTCCCCCCGGTTTGTTGCCATACATTTTGGATGCCGATGAGATTATTTCTAAGTCTGTGCTAAGCATCGCTTGGTATTTCATGGCAAACGGAAGAGGAGAAGGAGGCAGAATGAAGGATGAAAGGTTGGCACTCAGAAATTCAGCAAACCCGCTGTTTTCATGGTAACTCTTCTGAACAGGTGGCTAAGTAAGCCAATTAAACAGACTTTAAGAACAAATTATGATCGTAATCCATTGTCTGGGATCATTGAAATGCGCTGGGTGGAATCTGTTCCCCAGAGCTGCCTGAATAATGAAAATCTATTTTGGTGTAATTTTATTGTTTTCCTATCTTCATTAGATGTTCAGAGAAGGAGCTCTCTCTCTCTTTTTTTTTTTCTTTTCCTTTTCCTTAGGGGTGAATGGAGGGTGAAGGAAACCAAACATCTTCTACAGTTTATGAAAAACAGCCTTTTAAAAAAATATATATATATTAACACGTAAGGACATCTTTTCCTTTAAATAATACACCAGTTTGCTAATGACATTTTATAACTATTCTAGAGAAGGAAATTTCTAGTATAACTTGAAAACCTTCAATAACATGGTAGACATTAATGAAAAAGAAATAAATCTCAAAACGTTTTTGACGGAAACATCTCGATCAACAAAGTGTCTGTCAAAGGCCAGTAAAAAAGTGTGAAATAGCAGAGATACCAGCTGTGGGCCCGTAGCCCCAGCGGAGGGCTCAGGGAAGCAGGAGCAGCTCTCCAGGGTTGGGGAGAGACCGAGGGAGGGGAGGAGGACACTGAAAACCTTCTGCTTCAACCCTCCTGTCCTCAGCATTTGCATGTCACTGGTGGACGTTTAAGGCCCCGACAGAAAGGCCTTTGGGCTGAAGCTGGTGGTGTCCAACACAAACCATCTCCTCTGCACTCTCCTCTGCACAGTCTTGCTCAGGGACATGCTGGAGGTGATTAAAAAAATCACACCAACCGATGGGCACCACTATGGATTCACATCATAGAAGAGGGCAGTGGGAAATTTAGGCCGGGGTTTTCCAGACAGCCCGGCACCATCAGGGGCTGATTCTGCCCCCAAACAAAATGGGCCACGCGACTTGGTCAGTGTAGGAGAACGACGCCACCACCCATCCCAGGACTGTGCCATGTGGACCCCTCCTCGCCTTCCTCTGCCCAAATTGCCAGCAACGCCCCTGCCTCTATCGGCTGCAGTGCTACAGGTTGCTGTGGGTCTCCTTTTAGTTTATTTTTTTCTTTTTAAATCTGGGACAGAAAAGAGTTCTCCAGAATTATCTCAAGCCATCGTATGGTAACGACTCCGTGCTGCCACGTAGGGCTGCATGAACTGGTGACCTAGGGACAAAATAAATTACGTGCAAGTTGAGGGCTGGGGATGGTGAGTGACAGAAGAATGGCACTCCAAATTGTGTTCAAGAGATTCTGTATTCATTTAAGAAATGTGACTGTTTAGCCAATTTATTCATTTGACAAGTTCCTTTTTAACCATCTTAATTCACCATTTAGCCTGCGATGGCCTTCATTAGTTTATTAGATATTCATTGAAAGAGATTTTTTAGCATAAATACAGTTCCAGAGAGGATTACTGCACAGGGAATCTATTCTTTTAGCCTCCTTATTCGGATATCAAGTATTTGTTGAAATGGTCTCATATTTACTTAGTCCCTTAATGAAGTCTAGAAAAGGTTTTCTGCAAAGGGAATATTGTTTTGTCAAAATTAGCTTACTTAAATAGTTTTCAAAGTCGTCTCAGAACAAAGATTTCAAAGATACTGCGCCAGCCTAATATTTACTTTTTACACCGTACGGTAGTTTAGACTTGCCAGGAAAAGTGCACTTGCTTTTTTGTGTTGTTTTGTTTAAATTTCTCTGTTTCTAGTTGTGAGATATATATGTCATTTCTAGGGGTATGGAACTAATTGAGGAATATGTCCTGCCCTTGTTGAGGTGAACAGGGCAGATAAATAAAAACTCCATTGGACATAAATCTCCTCCACTAACATCAAAGAAACAGGATCCTGCTAAGTGTATTTGTATAATGCAGTAATTTATGCAAAAAGCAGCTTTTGTCAGCAATGCAACAAAGCAGCTTTGATAAATGTCCCCTAATTTATTGTCATGTATCTCAAATCAAAGTAAAACATTTACAGCCTGCACACTGAAGGAACCCAGGCCCAGGGCACTTAAAGGGTTTCTCTCCCTCTCCATCTCCCCCCCCTTTTTTTTTAAAGTACAAAAAGCTAAGTTGGGCAAAAGGTTAAAAGGCTCTGTTTTGAATGCTAAGTACTTTATACAAATTACGGGAAAAATATTAACGGAGCTGCTTAAAGAACGAGAGAAAAGCCTGTACAAATTCAGATTAAAAAACCGCTTAGCTTTTCTCTTATGGGTGATGTTTAACAAATCATAATGCAGCCACAAATTGTGTTTTACAGGGACAATCCCAGCAGCTCACGTTCTGAAAAAGGAGTAAACCAGTGACTGGGAAAGGTAAGCGTCTGGCTCCAGTGCTTCGCTGCCCATCCCTCCTACCAGGCCTGTCCTGTGTGGGGCACAATTTAAGTCAGCTCAAACGTGAGATCTTTGGGTGATGTGTTATCAGTGGCCATGGCGGGGTTGGAAACTGGACCCTAGAAGAGCAGAAGGCCAAAGAGCCAAGAGCTGCATCCCCCCGAAGTGCCGCTGTTGTTTCCATGCCTCAGAAGCTCCTTGGCTCGAGCATCTCCCAACTTCTTGGCAGAATCGCCCTACCTACAGACCCAGTCCCAAGAGGGCCATTTTGTAATTAAAGGGCCTCATTAAAGGGTGTGACTGATAAGGCGCAGTCTGAAATGGGGTGGCCGTGACGCAGGGGAGCACTTGGGAGCCCCCGTGTCCGGGCAGGGCGCCTCAGGCCTGGCCTTGGTCAGGAGGTGCTGCCAGGAGCACGCCCCCAGCGCCACGGCCCTCACGGGGCCACGCGTGTCCCACCCGGCTGCCAAGGGTCGGGCGGCCTTGGGGCGGCCTCGTTCGTGTCCCTAGGCCGGGAGGTGACGGGGAGCAGCACGGGGTGAGGTGGGATGAGAGGAGCTGGGACTGCTGTGTGGGCACCGCCTCCAGCAGCAGGTCCAGCCATGGCGAAGGGGCAGAGGGCGCCCTGTGGCCCATGTCTGGAGACAAAGCTGGGCACAGGCCTCCTGGGGATCGACAGGTTGGCCATCAGCTCGCCTCTGAACGTGGGGAGCATGCTCGAGGAAGGCCTGGAGTCAGCTCACGGCAGGGAGACCACCGAATGCCCGGCGGATGATAAATTAAAACTACGTGGGCTTTTCAGTCACCCACACTGCCTCCCAGTTAAAAAGACCCAAAGTGATACGGCTGCTCCTCCACCCTCTTTGATATCTGGGGGGGGGGGGGGGCGATAAATTCTGCTCTGTTTCAGCAGGGATCTAGTGCAGCTCCACATGTCAGATTGCTTCAGAAGTAGACAGCATTTCTATGTTTTTTACTTAGAAAGCTCTGTTTATAATAAAACAAACATACAGCTTCAGGAGTATAATATCCTTTGAGTGGAGTTGTTTCAAAGTGTTTTACAACCCATCTGGTAGACTGACTCGAACCATTAGGCGTGTTCTTGGGGAAAATGCTTTATTCACACAGATAGTAGTATGTTTCTGGTACTGCAAACCAGGAGAATGAAACTTTGCAAATCCGGGCCTGCTGCACCATAAAACAGAGCCATGAGTTCCCTGAGAAAGTGAAAAGGAGACACTGGAAAAAAAAAAAAAAAAAAGAAAAAGAAAAAAAAGTACTTTTATTTTCTTTGTGTAGCAGTTGTGCCTGCTGGGAACGGAGTCTGCCTCACGCCAGTGCCACCACTCCTGAGAGGCCAAGTCATCGGCACGCGGAGCCCACACTGCAAATCCCTGTGCCTGCTGGTCTTAAGACACATTCAGATGGTAAGTCAATAAGTTAGTATCATAATTACTAGGGTTATCATTAAAATTTTATAAAAAGGATTCTGCAGCCACAATCAGAGAAATGAGAGCTTTGCACTTAGCAAAGCTGATCACAGGTGCTACGCCTGAACCACAGGAACACCTTCGGCAGCTGCAAGGCTCGAGGGGCATTCTGCAGGAACAGGTGGGTTGTTTAAAGATATGTATAGATAGATGGCTCTCTCTCTGTGTATACACACACGTGCATACGTGTAAATTGTTACACATGCATATATGTGGACATAGCAAATTACGTGTATGTACCCGTACAAACATATATATATAAATCTATGTGTATAGTCTCTAAATAGACCTATACACATGCATGTCTACATCCATATAGAAGGAGCTATAGCTCTATACTAACAAACATATATTTATGTGTGTCATATATGTCCATATACCTGGATATAAAGCCATATATGTGTGTGTATAGCCATGTATGTCCTTATCAATATATCTGACTACTGCCTGCATCCCTTCCACTGATGCTACAGCAAAGCTGAAGGCTCTGAGTGGGGAGTGCTGGGGTGGAAATGCCTCTGCACATGCTCGGTGCTCAGGAGCTGCAACAGCCTCTATTTTAAAATGACACACATGAGATTTAACATGAAGCCACGCTGGCTGCTGGTCCGTTGTCCCCTGGCATTCCTTGCCCCTGCTGTTGGGGCAGGGTGTCCCTGGGAAGCCGGCAGCACGCTGGAACCACAGCGCTGAGGGGCCTGTGGCAGTGCCATGGCTCACGCCCTACCTGAGCAGTGGAGTAGACAACAAAGAGATGGTGAGAGGAGCAGGGCGGGTGGTGGCGAGCCCTGCCTGCTGCAGGAGCCCGCCGGGCTGTGATGGAGAGCCAGCGGAGGCCAGCACACAGGAGGGAGCTGGCTGGGGCCCGCATCTGGCCGGGATGCCTGGGAGGTCACAGGAGAGCCTCAAGTTAAAGTATTTAAAATAAAAATTAAGATAGAGAGAATGAGAAAGTGGCATGGTCAGCAGAGCTTTTCTGCAGGCCTGTCATGTCCAAGTCAGCCTCCTGCAGGTACCCGAGAGGCTGCTCAGGTGCAGCACCAGGGACCTGCAATATGCTGCTGACGTTTTACAGGTCTGCTGAGATAGGTGCTAGTGCGAACACACCCAGCGCCCTCAGACCCTCAGACAGTCCTCCTGGATCCATTTTTCTTTCTTTCTTTCTTTTTTTTTTTTTTTTTTGCATCGATGGGCTTTGTGATGAAATTTTATCCTGATACGTTTAAAGCAGAGACAGCTGTGAGTAGCTGTTAAATAGACACAAACAAGAGCTCGGGCCAAAATATGCGTGTTCAACACAGCTCTTTAGCTATAAGTTGTGCTACGAGACCACAAAAATGAAGAAACTAAAACATATTAATTGTTTGAAATGGAAACACTCTCTTTTTAAAGTCAGGCACCCTTTTTAAATGTCTTATTTAAGTGTTGCGTTGATGTCTAAGTCGCTGGAGCCCCTTTATCTCAGGGCACTTATTTTGTGAGTGGTACGTTTTGACACATGGTTTGGTTTATTATGTAATGCTTCAATAAATAAATGCAAATTACCAATAATGATCTTTATAATCTGAAACATAACAAAAACTTTTTTTTCACATAAATAGATGGAGAATTTTTTTTTTTGTTTCTTTGTCTCATTTTGCAAATTACTCTGTCTGACACAGATACAGGTTTCAAAGAAGTTCACATTCAGTGTGAGCAGCACAAATTAAAAAAAAAAAAAAACACACAACAAAAACAAATCCCCCCCCCATCTTGGAACGTGTCATTAAAACCACATGGACTTTAAATTCTTGTTCTCATACAGCAAATTGCATTAGCAGATTTTGACCTCAAGACTAAGCCACGTTACATGTGTGAAAGGCCCAGCATCTCTGCTCTGATCCGCAGCACCGCTCCTGCATACTGAGTAAGTAACTGCAGCCTACTGATGTAATAGCATCCTGCATATGTCTCATATTAATGGTATTTTCCTAATAGTAATAGCATTAAAAGCCTGCCTACTTTGCTATTGAGTTACTCTATTTAGGATAATTTGCCCAGAAAGACTATCCTTGAGCATGTGAACAGCCATATCATTTTATAACACTTAACTTAAAAATATCAAAATCAAAGCAAGCTGACAGTTTGATTCCAGAACTAGTATTTTTCCATTAAAAAAAAAAAATCTGTTGTGTTTCCTGAATAATTTATTATCTGGATTTTTGTTGTATTTTCCACATGGAATTGATGAAGAAAAAATACTTTTTTTTTCTAAAGAAAGTTTGGACGAGCGAAAATTCACACATGGAAAACAAATGAGCATCGGGAAACACTCCTCGTAGCTAATGGCTACTTGGTATGTCGCCAGAATTCATACAGATCCTTAAAATCAAGTAAATTATGCCCGTAGTGATAGCTCCCTTTCGCTGGAGTCCCACAACAAGCACCAAATGGTGGAGCGGAGCAGAACTGCCAAATTCCATTTTTCACCTCCCGATTCCTTTCAATTAAGCAGCCTCATTTCCAGCAGAAGGGCCTATGCATATTTTATGGCACCGCGGCGGGGTGCACCGCGCACCTCTCCCGGCTCGCCGCCGCGCGCCAGGCCCCGCTCGCACACCGCAGGCCCCGCGGTGCTCGGCCCCGCTCGCTGCCCACACGTGCCCGTGGCCCAATCCTGCCCGCGCCGAGGCCGGGGAGCTGCAGGGGGCTTTGAAGGCAGGTTTGGCCTGCAGGAGATAAATCAGCACCAGAGGGGAGCGCAGCCAGGCACACACACACACACACACACAGAGACGTCTTCCTTACGCAGCCTGCTGAAGGCTCAGGCCATGCAAAGGAAATCATCACGAAGCGGACGCCTTCCTCTCGTGGGCTGCTCGTTTGATAGGGGATCGCAGGCATTCACAGCGCTGTCGAACGCGGAGGTTAAGAAACCTGCTGCTCAGTTAGACAACTGGTGAATTTGTGCTAGAAAAAATAGGATGGATTACACCAATATCGGTTAAGACTGCAATAAATATTTATAAACAATCTTCCTTGCAAAACACATCTCTATCATTCATTTCCCTGCGATGAAAAATCTGGAACAATGGAACTAATGACAACATTGTTCCAAAGTTAAATAGTATATCTAATAAGGAAAACACTAAAATGAGCCAAATTCCTTATGAACACAACAGCGAAGCAATTAAAATAAATGTGATTTTCCAGATCAAAACTTCTGGCTGTTAATTGCTATATGGCACCTATCCTAGTCATATGAGTTTCCCTTGCAGCTGTTTTTATTTCATGATCCATGCCGAACTCCCCGGAGCCCAGGCCTGGGCTCTGACATGGAGACAGCCTGCCTGAGCACCGAGATCGCTGCTGCCCGGCGCCTGCGGTGCCCTCTCAGGACAAGCCTTGGCGGAGAGGCTCTCACCATTTCACGTTGTTGGCCGTGTGGTTCCAGTGCAGAAGCTGTGTTGCCTACTGCACCGCCTTTTAAATCCCAGGATGACTTTTTTGGGGGGAGAAGTAAGAGGCTGTCCATCATGTGCTTTCCTAATGGTGGTACTGTGCTGCTAATGCTCTACATCTGACTGCTTCTCCCACTTTCTCTCTCTCTCTCTCTCTCTCTTTTTTTTTTTTTTTCCAATTTATGCCCTGCCCGAGCGCAGCAGCCATGGGTAGGGCACTGCAGCCTCGGCAGGGCCAGGGCTCTTTAACCCACCTCACGTTGCCCCCAGAGCTCAAACCACACGCTGGAAATCTGGCACGCTCCAGCCGGCTCACTTGAAGCTGTATTTTAGTATCTGTGGGTTATTAATGAGATTAAAGAACTCCGTTACAGGGAATGACAACTGCAGTTTGTCCAACATTAAGCAGATATTGGCATCCTTAGGTGCGAGTCGGGAGGCAGTGATCTCAGATATTGAACGAGCTAAAGCCATGAGCAATATGATATTGATTAGACAATGGGTATTGTATTTACCCACATAGCTTTATTGGGTGAGGCTCAATGTGATGTGTTTTTATTTGGGAAACTTAAGGAAGATAATTAAAAATGTTGTAAGCAGAGCCCAACAGCCTTCGTGCTTTGCTTTTTAAAGGCTGCAGATGTCCTGTCTTCTTTCTGTAAAACTGCATGCGCTCCCTCTCCACCTTCCAAAAGATCAAGGGTAATAATAACAACAATAATAATACAGTGTCCTGGAATTTTTCTACATGCCTCAAGAGAACTCTAATTTTTTCCAGAAACTGTTTTCTGACAACAGCCGCCTCTTGGTCTTTTCCTGTTACCCAGTATGGATTTCCAGTGCTGGTGAGGCCAAGTAGAAATGGTGTCTTTGGATATCAGGCCTTTCATGTCGAAAACACCTCTCCTGCTAAACAAAGCCGTGTAGAGGAGAACAAAGCCAGTGCCTGGGGTTGGGCTGCCCCCCGAGAAAGGAGCACCATGGCACAGAAAGCAGGGGCGCTGGGAGCAGCTTTCCCCACCGCTGCCACCATGGAGCAGCGAGCCTGGTGGTACCAGCGGCCTCACAGGGGAGGAGAGGCACAAAGATCTTCCACGTTCATTTTTTAATTTTTGAGCAGTGCTGAGAAGCTGGTCAACCCCAGAGTCATCCAGAGAGAAGGCCTGGAGCTGAGGTACTGCTTTGTACTGCACACATCCATAATGGGCACACGCACTATGGCACACGTGCAGGAGGCCAGCCCACGCTGCCCTCAGCCCTGCCTCCCTGAGGCTGCCACGCCGTGAGGTGCACTGGGCAGCCCCGACCCGATGTGCAGGGAGTGCCATGAACCGTGGGCACCTCAGCCCAGCACATGGTGATGGGGATCTCTTCGGGATCCTCACACCCTGTGACATCTTCACCCAGCAGTCCGAAGCACCCCCAGCGAGCACGTCCTGCCAGCCTGTTCTGCTGTTTCACCCATCGATTGCATTCCCTTTCCCCGAGGCTTTTTTTTTTTTTTTTGTAATCCCACAGCAATACCACGGTTGCCAGCCCAGCATCACGTTCCTGCCTTTCATCAGAAGGCTGACTCACAGCATCTTTTAGTTTGGGCTCACTTTTTTTTCCATGGTTCCTTGGCCCAAGCAGCCGCGGGCAGGCGCCCAGCCCAGGGCTGAAACCAGCCCTGCATTTTGGCCATCCTCCTTGCCCCCAGGAAGCTTACCGTGCCGAGGCTGTTCAACCTGAGCGTTTCCCCTCCTTCCATGGGCGGCTGCTGCTCTAATTCCTCAGGCTTCTGGCCACGGGGCTTTTAATTTTTTCCTCCAGTTTGGTTCACCTCCGGTGCACCAGAGCTGCTGCCGGCCCCGGTCCCATTGGGGAGGCAGCTTCTTGCAGCCGCCACTGCCTCCTCCGCTCTCCAACCTGATGCTTCCCAGCCCCGGGCTTTGCAAGGGGAGGCAGAGGCAGCGTGTGCCGAGCCTCCATCTGCACCACATCATGGGAATACAAAATGGCACCAAGTCCGACTTCTCCTCATTAGATGTGGGCAAACTTGGCTGGAGCGCAAGTGCGAAAGCTCATCTTTCTTCAGCTGCTTGTAATTCGGGCTTGAGCAAGAGCATTATTTGGGGCTTAAGTCAGTCTTCTAAGTAGGTCACAATTCTTCTCCTAGACCCAAATTCCTGCCTGTGACTTCTCAGAAGCGTGGATCCTTACGGTCTCGGGATTTGTGAAGCACCTCGGGTGCCCTCTTATCAGCTTCATCAGCTCCTCAAATGAAGCCACAAAACAACCAGTCACTAAGTTACTGCCTGCTTAGGGTTCAGACTTGGAAAAATTCCTCTGCCTTGGGTGGCAGCCATTTCTCTGTCTCATTTGCATGTCTGATTTTCCCGTTTTAGTGATACTCCACTACTAGCCCTGTAAAAAGGTAAAAGGACACATCCTGCAACTCCTCTGGTCATTGCCTCAATGGAAGGACAAAAGGCGATGGAGATGGCCAGGAAGCTCCAGCCCATATGGAGTTGGCTGTCTGAAACAGATGCAGTGCAGTCTGTGCTATAAAATGGAATTCATTTTAGTGGTGCAGAGACTGATTCCCCAAATCATCACAGCATGTGTTAGACATTAGTCCTAGTCTTTAGTGTAGCACTATAAGGGCTTCGGACACACCCGGTGATAAAATGAGAGGGAAGGGAAGGGAAGGGAAGGGAAGGGAAGGGAAGGGAAGGGAAGGGAAGGGAAGGGAAGGGAAGGGAAGGGAAGGGAAGGGAAGGGAAGGGAAGGGAAGGGAAGGGAAGGGAAGGGAAGGGAAGGGAAGGGAAGGGAAGGGAAGGGAAGGGAAGGGAAGGGAAGGGAAGGGAAGGGAGCACAATGCGACACCTAACAATACAACACGGCACAATGCAAGGATGGTTTAGAGCTTTTCGGTCACCGGTTGGATTTGGCTTTCTGGTGGTTCTGCAGAACAGTTCTGCATGCCAACAGCAGCTCGCAGCCCTGTGTCTGAAAATTATCATAATTTGCTTTTTTCGAGCATGTAGAAAGAAAGAAGTTTTACCTCCCCACCAGCGGAGGGATGTGTCTAGACTTTAACAAGGAATGGGAAACGTGACCCAAGCAAACGCCATATCGCTCACTAGAGGAGGAGACTCGGAGGTAAGTGTGGTTTTAATGCTCACTTGGCCAAGGGAGATCATCCATAGCGGTGGGTAGTACTGGTTAGCAGCCAGTTAGCAGGCATTCCTCTGCAGTACTCTTCCAGGTGTTTTTTTTTTCTTTTTTCCTTCCCCCCCCCCCCCCCCCCCCCCCTTGATTACAACTTTGGTGTGCAGTGGTGGAATGCTGGAGCTGGATCAGAGCTTGGTTCTGTGGTCACCTTTGTATCACTGAAATGAGCTGAAGTGCTATTTTACAATGGATTACAGGATGCCCGCAGCTTTTATGTTTTATTTTTGTTTCTGTGAGGTTATTTTTCACTTCCTCTTTTGAATAAAAAGAAAACAAAATGTTAAATGTCTAATTGAATGGACTGTTGGAAAAGGTGCATAGAAAGGTCTAGCATGTGAACTCCTGTGAAGCAAATGCCTTTGTTTCCAAACAGGCTAGTGATAGCAAATATTTATTGACATTTTCCTTCCACAGGGGCGTTAACAATTATAATTTGCTAGTACGTACCTCATGAGTACTTTCAGGTTTTGAACAGAACATCTGTTGGTCAAAGATGAAAAAAATGTTGAAAAAAAAAATCTATTTTTCCAGGGTTATGAATCTAACAGCATCACAAATTATCGCTAGGAAAACAGTTCAAAAGCCTGAACTTGCACTTATGGAAAAAGGAACACAGATAGAGGAAACAGATAAATATGCGTCGTGGTGGTAGGCTTTGTTTTCTGAAATGATATATTGTTCCGGAGAAGCGGTTAACAAACAAATTATTGTCTGTGTCCAATACAGCCAGATCTTTGGTTCCACCGAACAGATGTTAAGGTGAAGCAGATTAAAGCTTAATTCACAATAGGGCTGCACCACAGGAAAGGTGCCCTAAGTTTATCTATTGTTAAATAATATAATTTATCGTCTTAGAGGGCTACAGAGCAATTGCTGCTCCTTTTCTACTTTTTGAACAAAGATTTATAACATAGATAATCCCCAATTTTAGATATTTGCTGCAGGTTATATTTGAAAGAATTTCCCAAAAGACTGATAACCCCTTTTTTTCCTTAACCACAGTCAAACCAGTGAACTAATATGATGCCTGCTTCAAATAAATGTATTTGCTGCCTCTGTGCATGATAAGTTTTCATTTAGTCTATGATCAGCTGACAGTATGCAAGTTTGCAGATACCAGTAATTGAATACAGATAACCTTGGTTGTTGACCTATGCAGAGCCATGGCTGTCTAGTTTCCATTGTTTCTGTTTTTGCTAGTTGACACAAAACTGATGTGGGCTGAATTTATATATTAGCCATCCATTATAGTGGGAATTGCTTATCGTTGTGGATGGATATTGCAAGAAGTTTCTATTTATTTAACCTAATAAGATGGCAGAAATGAACCTGATTGGGCCCATTCAGGAGCAGAATTAACCCTTAGCAGCCCAGTTAATTTCTGCACGGATAACAGGGCATGTAAAGGATGCCTGCCTTATTTCTATTTTTTACATATTAATTTTATTTTCAGTTAGAGGGCTTATATCAACTGGCAAAGAATCTGTGCAGTATTGAGAAAGTGAAGTTGAGGGTTGCAAAAGACTGAAGCAGCGCTGGGTATCCGAATCCTCTTGGCTTCTGACTGCAGCAGACAACGGTTCTCCCAGACCTCACTGAAAGCTGTGCCTGAAAAGACTATGAGGTAGAGTTTGCCAAGTGATGACAAGGGCAGTGGCAGCATGGTCCCTGTGAGAACCACATCCTATAGGGCTCACAGCGTGGGCTTCAGATCGTGTACTGGGAGCTGCTCCTCTGCAGGTGCAGCCGTCTCAAAGCTCCTGTACCTTGCAGCCAGCTGGAGATGCCTTTGGTTGGTTGCTTGTGGCCTGCTTGGTTTCAATTTCACCATGGCCACCTATAATCGTGCAAATTTCCAGTTACCTGTGAGGTTATGTAGATCCAGAATTAAAAGCCAGGTTTACAGCTACAGCATGAATATTGTAAATTGCTTACACAGAAGGTCCTGTGAAGGTGAGGGATGAAGGTCCTCTGTCACAGCCTACAATCCATTGGCTGGGGAAGAGCAGCAACAAAACCAGAGTGTCATTTCTTCTTTTCACTATTAAAGTGCTGTTCAAATTCTGACCTTGATGGCAAATCTTCAAGGCAGCTAATTGCTTGGTTGTTGGTAGTATGGGTGGCTTTTTTGCTTACACTGAGCTTTTCAGAGAAAGTGGCCATGAGATGCAGGCTCCTGACCAGGCACTTGGGTCCTTTGCAGAGTCTTTCTGCACCAGCCATTCAGGCCTTGCTAATGTTATGCACCAGGACTCATACAAGGTTTGTTCAAGAACATGAAAGCAAAATGGCCAGCTGGAATCCTAATTGCCTTGTGGAATACAGTAAAGCGCATGGAAACACAATACTGCTGCTTGTATTGCAATTTCTGCTTTTAGCCCTTTTCAGAGCAGCAAGAGTGAGTTACATGAAGTCCCACTACGGCTGAATTCTGTTTTTGTTAAACTGTGGTGTCAATCAACTTGGCTAAACTGACCTGTTTTTTTTTTTTCTTTTTTTTTCTTTTTTCTTTTTCCCCTGTAAAGGTCCTTCTTTGCAAATACAGTCTTATAAATCTAGGAAGCTATAAAAAAGAAACTTGTAAACATCCTAGTGTTGGCCACCTTTCTGCATTACCTACCTTACAGACCCGTGCTGGTTATGAGGATGGGTTGATCCGGGACGCTGTGGGAATGCAGCACCCAATTAAGGTCTCATTTCCCTCTTTTGCATTCTTCTTCTGCCCGCATTTAAGGCTGAGAGGTGCCTGGAAATATCAAATACTTCAGTGAGCAGATCTTTTACTCCTAGCAAGCAATTTGTTCCCCACCCCCTGGTCACTGCTGCCTTCAAAGAGTAATGAGGGCTGGGTCAACACAGCCTTTTTACAGGCATTTTCTTTCTTTGGGGATCCACGGCTCACCCAAAAGAAAATTAAATCGCTTCCTAAAGGACGGGGTTATTTATTTCTTTGAAGTAAATCAAGCCATGCTGCCAAACAATCATTACCGACCCATTAATAGGTTAATCATTATAACTGCAGCAGTGTCATGGCAC